>NC_072013.1:43215243-43497743 GCF_027791375.1 Indicator indicator
TTAACCTAGTAGAGGCAAATAAAAGGACTTAATAGGACTTAATAGGAAATAAGGCATCAACCTTTATCAAAGGAATGCATGTATATTGTCAGTTGTATTGTCAGCTTTTTAAATCTGCAAACCCAGTAACCTCTATGGAAGTGTTTCTGTTTCTTGAATTAAAGTGCCTGAGAACATCAAAAGGAAATGTTGCTGTCATTTAATACGTTTGCCTGTACCTGTGCTGTAATCTGGAGTGTGTGGTTACTGGCAGTGGTAAAAAAATGGAGGTTTCTTAACTGATTGGACTGTTCTTTTGAATTTCTGTTAATTTTTGGTGACTAAAGAGAAAAATCAGGTATGTAGGAGAAAATCTGGGTATATATCTTGTTAATCATGGTATTATTGTCCTGACCAATACAGAAACACTGCACTTGATCTATTTTCTTTTCCATAAGGTCATGCAGTGAAGAAGAGCTGACATATCTTTTCTTTGTAAGGAGAAGGTGTGGGCCATGCTTATGCTCCCAGCATCACAGAAGTCAGGAATCTGTTGTGATGGAGACCTGTTATTACTATGTGTGTTTTTAATGAAGGAAAAGTCTGTCTGTTTACTGGCCTCCCCTACTGTTGCTATTGCCACACAGTTCCACTCAGGATGTTTCTTTTGTGCAAGCTTGTAGCATAAGCAATAATTTCTTAATAATTTTCCTAGAGACTGAATGGCTTCATTACTGTTAAGAGTTCTACTTCTTTTTCTAAACCTATCTTGCAATTTTGTAGCTGCCTAGCCTTGTGTAGGTACTTTGTACAGCTGTGAAGAAAAAAAGGATATTACATTTACTTTGACTTTTCATTAATTCAGACCTTCCCAGGTCTCCTTTTCTTCTCTTTGCTGCAACACCAATTTTATGTAATTATGCATAGAAAGGGGAAAGGACCCCAGAATAAAAGTTGGCACTGCTGAACCTGCGTCTGTAACATATTTGTTGTTAGCTAGCTCCATGAGTAGCCCTCCCAGCTTTCTAGTTCTGAGCTGCAGCTATCTTTGGGCAGATGAGCCTTTAAACTGGAGGCAAAGAATATTAGGGCATCATCCAAAAGTAACTCTGCTTTTGCAAGGAAAGGAGAAGGGGAAATTGTAATGTCCCAAATGTAAACTCTCACTTGTGGGGATTTTGAATTCTTTTGATCTATGTATATGGAAATAGAATGTAGGAATGAGCTTGACCTATGTCTCAAGAACTACTTGTATTGTCCTGTTGTTTGGGTTCTAAAAAATTCATTATGTTTAAGGTTTAAAGAAACGATATCTAGGTTGCTTTTAACTAATGTTTATTGCTTTGGAGGAGAGAGTGATGAGATCCTTAAAACAGTGTTCTTTTATATGCAAGAATGTAGAGGGTGGTATATTCCTCTGAGTGTGTATTAAGTATCTGATGTAGTTTTCTTAGAAAAAAGGGCCAAACATTGTCATAGAGCACATTAAAATGCAGATTGTTCAGACTTTGGGAAACGTCTAAATTCATTGCAACTTGACTTGGCAAACGTTCATTCCCTCTCAAGTGTTTGGAATGCCAGAGGTTTCAGCAGAAATACAGAAAATTCAGGGAATGAATGGACCTCTTTATTGGTAAATGTTTTTCTTTGCATCTCCTATGATAGTTGTGGTGTTTAGGTTTTTTTTTTCATTCCTTACTTCTACAGATGATTGAGGTTAATAATCTGGCATCTCAATTTATTAGATATATTTTGCTAAGAAGGCATGTTAGTTACCTTTAAAGTGCATAAACCCTCATATCTGTATGTATATAAAAATTACATCTCCCTCATATTCCCCTGAAATTTTAATAGAAGTAGAAATCTTTCCAGGATTCTTCTAAAACTACATAGGGTTAATTAGTGTCAGTGAGTGCTTTTTGGTCTGGACGTCAGTGAATTGATATTTCTATTCTATTTCTATCATATATATGCATGTATTTTTTCCCCAACCTTAGTAAGTCCCTGTTTGCCAAGGCCAGTATGCCAAAGAATTTCTCTCTGTGTTGGAAAGTTCTTTTTTTCTTGGTTGGCATTTTTCTACATGTGTTAGGAGAACACGATTTAGGCATATGTTGATGACATGGTTTTTGGGCATCATGAGTCTCCAGGTGGAAGAAGTGTACTTAGAAACATGTAAGATCAGACAGACAAGTGTTTTTTTAATAGAAAAGGAATCACAAGATTGTGGCTTATGCAGATTATTTCCTGATTAACTCAAGAAAATAAGAAATAATGAAGGACAATTATATTTGATGGACTGCATGTGCAGTTCACCTTGGTTATGGCAACTTAGGAATTGTTTCATCCTATATCCATTTTGCCCATGTGCTTTCCTGCCTGTGTTCTTCCATCCTTTGATGTCTCTTGGTAGTAGACTAACTGAGATTCAATTTAGGAATCCTCATGTTAACTTTTTTTTTTTCTAAACAATCTAAAAGGTTTAGACAGGGAAAAGCAAAGAGAAATTTATGTAGTGAAACACAGGAAATTAGAGTTGGCAGCAGAAGAATTTATGTGAGTTAGAAATACAAAATACCCACAAAAATAGCCTCTATGCCTCCTAAAGTAAATCTGCAAAATAGGTTTCCTGAAGAGCTGGGCTAACTGTTCTTTTTATTCACATCTAAAATTATGCATTCAACACTTGGCTAAATAACCTAAGAGATGACAAACACAACAAGGAATGAGAAACAGAAATTGGGGACCTAAAGTATTTAATGTGAGGAAGATTGTGCTATTAATGTTTAAGAGGTAACAAAAGGAAAAAACATTGCCTAATACTGGAAAGACAGAAGCTGGGACAGAAAATAAAAGGATGAGGTACTTTTACAGAAGTATGAATTACCTTAGGATTATTGGAGCAGTGCCTGCCCTTTTGTATTTGGTTCTTCTGGCCTGTCACAAATTCTGTGGCACCTGAAAGACCTAGGCTACTGCTCTGTCAGCCCATGACATTGCAGTCCTTACTCCTACGTTTTTATCCAGTCTAGATTTAAAGGTCTCAAGGAACCAGGGTTTTCGCTGTTTCCCTTAGGAGATTATTACACAGTCTAATAGAGATGTGACTTTCAGGGGAAATTTCACTGGTATTTATCTTAAATTTTCTCTTTCTTAATTTAGTTCCATTAGTCCCATCTAGTATAGCCTCTGATATTGTACTATGCTAATAAGTCTTTTTACTTGATGTTCAGATTTATGGAATATAAGTAGATAATAATGGCCTTTTCTCTTAATCATCATCTTTTAGTCAGTCTTGTTTATGACTTATGATTTTCCACCACTTCCATCTTTGAACATATTTTGTTTGCTGTTCCCTAAACTTCCATCAGTTTGGCCCTTTAGAAATGTGCTTGGACCTCCAAGTCAAAAATGTACGTTCAGATCAAGTGAAAGATGGAGAATGCCAATCAGTGACCAGAAGGTAAAATCATTCCTGGGGTTGCTATAATTATCTCAGCTAATACTATGTTTAAATGAATTATGAACTTACACAAAGAAATCGTCAAGCAGTCAAGCCATCGTACATCTGATCTGCATCTACAGTGGCACAATGCCAGTGATAGGATATACTTTCTATAAGTAGAAGTTGAATTTGGTACTTGGAATCCTGGTATTTTGTCATAGCAAACTATTGGGAGGTAACTATGCCATGAGCAACAGAGTTGCAAAAGTAAGAATACAAGAATAAATTCTCAGGAAGTGTTTTAGGTCATATCCCTTTAAGACAAATGAAACGTGCTAATTAAAAACAAAGCAAAACAAAATAAACAGAAAACCCCACACTTATTTTTTTCTTTGAGATGATTATTGTGTAGCATTTGTTTAATAGATAAGTGACACACATCCGTTGCTCTGTTTTCTTAGAACTTTACTGTGTGTTGAAACTGTCTCCTTATACATAACATAGCTGATAATTTTAGCAGGAGTCTGGTTATCCTTTCAGGATTGTCTCAGTCCAAGAATCCCATTTCTTTGCTACTAGAAACTATTCCCACGTGGTAAATTTCACAACTGAATGAATACAGTGAGTATTATAATTAAAAGTGCTGCATTCTTAGCCACAATATATGTCCAATTATACCTAAATATAGAAATCCTTATTTTAGTAATATTGTGTGTTTCTCAAAAAAAAAGAAAAAAAAAGAAAATTACTGTTAGAAATTTTTAAATTAAGCTTTCTATTTAAAATTCTAAAATTGTAAGTAATTTAGATGATAATAATAATAGTAGTAGTAGTAGTAGTAGTATGTACCACTGCTCTATGAAACATAAATGACCTAGAAGCATAGATACTTTTCTGAAAGATATTTAAGCACATCAAAAATGAACCTCAAGAAAAAATAGGTCTCAGGGGTACCCCAGTACATGACAAATACAAATAGTATGATGGAGTGAGAAAATTAAAATATTTCTTTTAATACTGTATCTTAATCTGGCAATAAGTGTAAACTGCTGTGTCATTCCAACTCATCTATATTTATGTATGCATCGTAGATTCACATCATACTCGCTTGCTTATTTGTGCTTCACAGACACAAAGTACACTGGCAATAATTAGTTGGGCACACCATGACTTAAAAAAACCAATCATGCTTATCCAAAGTCTGTGTGCCTCTGGAAACAATAATATATAATGGGTAACTGTCCTTACTGCAGATATGAACAGGTCAAGACCCAGGCTGTGCTATACGGAATTACTGGGATTTGTTAAGAACAGAGGGTTGCAAATCAGGGAAATTTTGCATATCAGAGCTGAGTAGGATACCTACTCAGTAAAAGTTTCGGAAATCTATGTAATCTACAGACATAAAATAAATCCTCATGGGAACTTGAAATAAATATTTTTTTCAAATAGTTTTTCTCCTCCCCAGTTGTACAAACCAATAAGCTGAGAGAGATTATTAGCTGCTGGAAAAATGCTTATTTTAGTGTGTTCAGAGCCCAGTATAGATCAGGAAGTACTGCTTTTTTTCTCCATGGAAGTTCTGCAGTACTGTTGTCCAGTGGATCAAACAGTTTCCTAAGTCAGGGGACAACTTGGTTTTTCTGAAAGCTGAGCTACTTTGCCCCATGCAGTCAACAGAATATAGCACTCCTGGGGCTTCATACTTAAGATTTTTGGAGTCTTTATTCCTGTT
This sequence comes from Indicator indicator, assembly GCF_027791375.1. Lineage (NCBI taxonomy): Eukaryota > Metazoa > Chordata > Aves > Piciformes > Indicatoridae > Indicator > Indicator indicator. Next base: position 43,220,403 of record NC_072013.1, read on the forward strand.
TATTTAAGTTCTGTATAACTCCTGCCTCACTTTTTCTTTCTTGCTAAATAAGAACATCTGGTGACTGGGAAAAATACAGAGAACATCAGAAGGAAATTTTGCTTATTGCAGCTTGTAAACTGCATTACATATACTGTAGTGCTAGGGATGACATTAACGTGTTGTTTACAAAGCTGCTGTCAGGCCAATGCACGTGCATTTTCCATAATGTATATGTGCTCATGTGTGATACTTACACTGCTCCATAGATGCAAATATGTCTGGAAAAATGGCTTTGATTAATTGAGTTCCCTCCTCTTTGCCTTTCCTCTCTTCAGATGCAAAGGCTCCATTCATTATCAGGAAAGATCAGAGGAGGAGGGGAGCAGAGTACCTGGGTTGCATGTTGTTACAGTTCCAATTTTCCAAATGCCATAAGTAAACAGTTGGGAATGGGAACTATTCAGGATGGCAGATAACGTGTGTTTGAAGGCCCTTTTCCATTCCAAATATTTGGTCTGATTTTATTTGGAGCTGTGCAAATTTATGTCTCTTCATTGTATAAACCTGCCATATTTACTACAACTTCCACTCTGCCTACCTTTTCATGTGTCTCATTTTGAGCCCTGCAGGTATGGGGAACCATGAGCACTACTGCATTAATTGAGGGCTATTTTTTCCAGTGTTTCTTGTCCATTTGTTCCTTTTTCTTAGGAAATCACCACTATAATATATAAATCAATAATTCTAACCCCCTACTTCACTAAATCACTCGACAATTTCCTTTGTATTTATACTCGTATGAATGGTTTCCTCCTTTTGATGCTTCTGTGCTGATAAGAGTTTATTTCTGCTAAATTCCGTGTGTGTTCACATGTGACACAAATAATTTATCCATAAGTTCAGAATTGTGCACAAGGAGAATATTGCTAGTTAAAACCCAAAAGTTTGGCCCCATCTTTATTCATCATATTTTCCTTCTTTATTTTAGCATTATTACTGGTTAATAGGTGCACCTGAAAATCAAGCTGTATTGTAATATCTGGTGTGTTACATTAAATGAATCTTTTCTTTGCCAGCAAGTCTCTCTCTCTCTTTTTTTTTTTTCCTAATGAAAAAGAATACCTCATCTTTTCCAATTTTCCTATCAAATACATCCACATCATCTCGAGACACTGCCACATCCAGCTGCATCTATACTCAACTTCAATTATATGAAATTACACAACCTACTCTCAGGTCCTTTAGGTTCTCTTTTGCTGTGTGAGGCACAAGCATAGTGCATTTCCTGTGAAGTGCATGATTACAAACTATTCAGTACAAGCCTGTTTTAAGTAAACAGTAAATTAAGTATTGTCAGTGCTTGTTCAGACGTGCTCTTAGGAAGGAAAAAGAAATTCTAGATTTGGGTTCATAAAAATCCAGATTTAAGAAAGGCAGACATAAACTAGGCATCCTTTTTAACTTCTTTTGGCTGACCCACTTGTTCAACAGCTGGTGAAAAACAATATATTCAGATGCCCATACAAGGAAAATTGGGCTAGACAAAACGCTGAAAGTAACAAAATTCTTGTTTATTGCTCTTTATTTGAATGAAGAATTCTCAAAAACATTCTGTCACTAAGTGTCAGGTAGACTGCTGCCTGAAAGACTGTTAAGAGTCTGTCTGAGCAACATGCTTCTTTCAACCATGACAAATACAGTAAAACAACATCATTTTATTGCAGTTCTAGCAATATTCCTTTTCTGCTATGCCAATCAGCGTGACTACAGGAGTTAGAAAAGAGAGGAAAGAGTTGCTTTCCTGAGAAATGAGGGCTTTTAAGTATTTTGTGGTCTCTGCTACTTCAGTACTAGTCACTAGTATTTGAAGAAGTGTAAATAAGTTTTATAAAACCTGGAAGCTACAAATGTGCACTGGTAAAGTCTCTTTTCATCTCTGCCAGTTGACTCATTCCCAAAAGAAGGCAAAACTCTTATCTTCCAAGGGGTCAAATATGGTTTCCATTCATTTCATTGACATTTCAAAGAGTAAAAGAGTTCTGTGTGTGTGTTCAGGGCTGCACATGATTTACGATTAACTACAGCAAGTGCCTCTTTCTTTATCGTATTTTGTTGCTCTTGCTTACATGGAAGCATGACTAAGAAGCTCTGTCAAATAATTCACGTGTCCATTATCACTGGTGTATGAAATGGCATATAGTAGGGTCAGATTTCCAGTTTTTCTCTCTTACTGGATTTTAATGAAATTTGTAAAAACAAAACAAAGAAAAAAAAGAAACAAAATATTTTCAGCACTGTTAAAGCCGAGATCCTTTGTAAAATAGTAAAAATATTAGTGAAAAAAGGGACAAAAAAATCTTGCTGTGTAAATTAAGAACTCAGAGATCTAAAGCAGCTTGATTTGTTCTTTGAGAATGGATATGAGAATTAACTCAGAAACACAGTATTAATAGACTTGTATGAGTGCACATAAGGCAAATATAGTCAATGCTGTCGTTTTTTTATGGTTTCATAAATAGTGCTATCACCAACATTTCAAAGAAATCTTACAAAAAAAAAAACCAAAACAGAGCTCATATGTGATGGCATAAATTTAGTGTATTTTATAGAACACTGTTACTCCAGATATAGCCTACGGGTTGTGACTTTTCATAAAACCTAATGAATTTCTGGATTTGTCAGCTGTTTTGGCACAGATGCACTTTGCTGATTTAATGGAAACATTTTGAGCCCATATCTAAAATATCAGTAGCTTTTAGTATTGCAAACTAGTTTGGTTATTGGGATGTGGTTCTTGATAAAAAGCAGCAAGTAATTTTGTACGTGTGTTTTATAATAACTGCTTACCCAATGTCGGATGCTGAGGTTTTTTTCTTTCGTTTTTTTTCCCTTTTTTGTTTTTCTCAGAGTTTCAAGTTGAATGTAGATAGCCATTGTGCTTTAAAAGAAGCAGTGGTAGAAGAAGGACGTCAGCTTCTTGAGCTTATTGTATCTCACAAATCAGGTAAATCCTTCTGAAATATTGCAAGTCTTTATGTCTCCAGACTATTAAAGAATGAAGAAGCATTGCAGTAAATTACTGCATATATTCACTTCCTTATGTATTATTAATATTTACATTATCAGATTGACCTTCAAGATTTATAAATGTTTCATATACTGCATACAATGCAGTGATACTTATAAAATGAAATACTGCCTGCAAATAGTCTGTTCATTTTATTTTGGTCTTGCTGCTCAGCTGAGTTTCAATTGAAATCACATTCCTGAAAACTTCACACTGACATATTCTTTGATGTAGGTGCTATGGAAATAAGAGAATGAATTAGGATTTCAAATATATATATTTTTGTACATACTCTGCATGGGTAATTACATTGGTAAAGCTTAATTTTGCCACTTAAACTAATTCTTACGTTGATTTAAATATGTTTATGAGGAATAGATTAGAATTAAAAACACCTTTTTCCTTCGGTTAGGCTTGTCTTTATCTGCAGGGGCCTACAATCGAGAGGAGGGGGAGATATATACTGATTTCTCTTTTTCCATCCCTACTGCCCTCTTTATTTTTAGACATTTGCCTGACTAGTATGATAATAGACTTTTTATCAGCATATGCTGCTAAATAATGCCATCTTAATTTTGGCCTACTTAGTGTGCTTTTCATCCAGGTTGAAGTTATCCTTTGGTCCACAGTTTTCTGATCAGCTGTGCCTCTATTGTTTCACAGCATCAGACAGATCGATGTAATGTGAAAGCTGCAGGAAATTAGTGACTTTTATATATAGTTCCAAAATGTATAGAAGCCATAGCAGAGAGGGGTAGTGCATGTCCTCATATACTGAGGAAATGGTAATATGTAAACTACAGAAAGTATTTACAGAATTTGAAGGTAAGAAAACTGTATTTGGAAGATCCTGAAATGTTTTGAGATAAAGATTAGATACTAGAGGGTGAGATTACCATAGTGTTCCCTACTGCATAGAAACCACAGTTTGTATGGGATTTGCCTTTTCTTGAAACTGTCAGCTGAAACATAATCAAAATGTAACATGATGACTAAAAAAATGTTTTGACCCTATTGAATTTATTTTGTGCAATATGAACAATAGTAATGCTTGGATTTATTGCTGAGAAAATATCTTTAAATTCTCATTGCATTTTTTCTTTTAAATATGCTGTTAATTCTTTAAATTAAGAATAATATTTAAAGATGCAGCTGAATCTACAGCTTTTACTGTTTTCCTCTTCATTTTGGAGGACTGAAGGACATGCTGCAGATGATTGCAAGTCAGTGGAAGGAACTACAGAGGCAAATCAAACGGCAACACAGCTGGATTCTTAGGGCTCTGGATATCATCAAAGCAGAGATACTGGCTACTGATGTGTCTGCAGAGAATGAGGAAGGGACTGGAAGCCCTAAGGTAAGTGGCTTGAAGTTTGCCTTATTTCCTCTTATTTCTGTCTTCTTTTGAACTAGGCACCACTGAACTTTTCTTTCCACCCTAAGGCTTTTCATTTCTACTGGGTAAACTTTTTTTTTTTTTTAAATAAACAAAATGAAATTCCTTACTCTGAAACAATAAAAAAATCTTAGAACTTTCAAGTTTTCCAGGAAGACCTGTCTCATTATGTGCAGAGGGGCACAAGGGGCAACATAAAACATTTAGTAAACAAAACATAAAGCATCTTTAACATGAATAATCAGAATGGTTTTAAATTGTTTTGTTGCAACTATAAATCACTATAATCAGTGCAATCACTCAGCTCTGACATCCATTAGCCGCTTGGTTACAGCAAATTAACAAAGAAGAGAGAAAGTGATTCATTATCTCATTCCTGTTAATGACTATCAGATGCATTGCTTAATTAGGGGATGGCCATTGTAGTGGGAAGAAGGTCATATGCCTTTTCACAGATCTTTGTGCTCTGAGTTTAAGTCCTCCATAAGTGCATAGTGTTGAATACAAGTATTTTAAGAGTAAGGTATTGACACCTATCATGATTTTGTGGGTATTAATTACTAAAGAGTGCTATAGTACTTACCTAGTTGCCAAACTAGATATTTATTATAGTATTTTAAATACCAAATATGTCTATTCACATAGGTGCAAGCAGTGTAAAGACATCACATGCAATAGAAACTTGTAGCATAGGGTCCCATGACCTATCAGTACCATCAGAGTAAGCAAAGGTGGTTGTGGGAGGATCCACTGGAAAGTGTTGATTTTTCCCGTTCATTCTAAGCAATGTGTATGCAGCAGAGCAATGCAATAACTCTTAAGATCTTGGCATGCAGCAGGCTGAAATTTGTCAAAACACTCAAGATTTCTGTTTCTAGAAGTAACAGAGATGGTTGTGCCGAGTAGATTTTCAGATTTGGATGCTGGACAATTATTTACATGCAGTGCTTCCTAGAGAGCAGTTTGTAGATTGACTCTTGGCTAGGATTACATGAAAACTTCTGATATTTTCTTACAATAATTCTACATAGCAACAATGAGCTGATGGGGGAGGAAGAGCCAAGGATAACAATGAAAGAAAAATACAGGAAATGACCTGTATGCAGGAGGCACAATTTGAACTGATAGCCCTGATCATTTGCATAGTGGAAAATGTTGCTGTGCCACATAGCTCTTACTTTAGAGATTAGACAGTAGAGTAACTCTTGGTTTCATATTTAGGTTTATTAAAGTAAACAGATTAGCTCAGAGTTAAGTTCCAACCCCAGCAATAATATGACCTTATATTTCTGACCTGCTTGTCCTATCCATGGCCAAAAGTCTAACTGCTTTATCAAAATTATCATATAGCTTGGTTTTGCTATGAAGATTATGGAATCCACAGCTTGGAATAATTATATTGGAATATTTGCCTTAAAAGGAATAAATGGAAGCATGGTTTATGTTGCAGTAAATTTTTCATAGGTGGTAGCTCATTGCCCTGTGCTTTTTATCATAGAGATAGGAACCTGAAGCAATGGAGGCTTTTTGTACCTATAGTTAACTAAAAACACAAGCAGACAGAAATGAAGAAAAAAAAAAGGGACAAACAAGAAGTATTTTAGGTTATTTCATACATTAAATTACATCCCTATATCATTCTTGAAAGTATGGGCTACAGTGAAGTCAAATACCATCTACTTCCTTATGCTGAAAGATTAAGTAAAATTAAAATACAGTTGGTAATATAACTGTAGCTTTCAGTCTGAATTTATTTCAAAAGCCAAAAGGAACCTTAGAAGTATAATAGAAAATCTAAAGATTATATCTAGAGGGTATTTTTCTTTTTTGCCTTGTTTGAGAAACTACAGGAATAGCACTGCTGTTAGAAATCTGTTAAGAAGCAGGAAAAGGAGGAAATTCAAAGGCCCTAGGAAAATTTTCCCTTAGGAGTTTTAAAACATGTTTTCATAGTGCTATGCCATCTTTTATGCAAGCAATGGAGAGTGGAAAGGAGAGAGGGACTCTGCACTCTGGAAATTCATTGTCAACATTTGTATTCAAGAATTCAGATTTTCCTTTTGAATTTTTTCATTTTATTGTATGTATATTTCCTAGTGGTTTATAGTGATTGCTTTAGAAGACGTAAGGGATGTTAAATATTTCTGATGCCTAAGCTCTTCCTAATGGATTGCATTCTCACTACAATCTTAGAAAAACATTGAAATCTCTTCTTTATTTACTAAAATCATTATTCTGTTGTTTTTACAAATAAACAAATGATGAGTGTATTCAGCTCAGTATTTTAGTTTGAGGATGAATTTGTGAATTTGCAAGAGCAAAGGTTAGAGAATGGTTAAGAGTCTGTCCTTTATTCCTTCAGACTTGTAACTTGCCCTGGCCATCCAGTCATGCTGCTATGTGACTATAACACTTAGATTAATACTTTGATACGAAACGAATGTACAGATGGTATGTGTTGACATCTTTGCAATCAGTGCAGAGGAATATACTTGTGGATGGATGTTTTCCTTTTTCTCAGTGTCTTTTATCAGCTCCAGATATCTATTCTGCAGACATCAGTGCGATGCATGTACTGTAATATCAAAGCAAACACACTGGTATGTTTTCTGATGTCTTCCATTATTTAAAACCAGGGAGAGTCTATTACTGGGACAGTCAGATACTGTCAACAGGTAACAGAAAGCATGATTTCAGAGTCTCATGGTTTTACTTACATGACTACTGTGAAATCTGGGTTTCTAGTGTCTAATTTATGCAATCGAGGCATTGCATATATTATTGTAGTGGTCAGTGCTTTGAAGCTGTCAAATGGCACATGACTTTCATTCTCTTCTCCTTGTATTAGTTGCTTCTAGTCAAAGGGCAGGAATATCATGTCCTGGAGTGGTCATATTACTTGGATTGCTGGAGTTCCTTAAGTCACAGGGGACTTCACACCTCAAGCTGAATTTATGTATTTAACTTGATCTCTCTGTCTTCTACATGCACAAACTCAGGATCAAACGTGGACACCTTCAGCTCTGTGTTTCATGTTCTTAATATTGTGGACTAAAATGTCAAGTAAATGGCCATCACTTTGGCAGTAACAATTTGAAAGACAATGAAATGGAAATCAGACTTCCTCTCTGACATTGTACAGACATGGAAAGGGAATTTCATCTGATGACAGACATGCCATCCTGGGCTATGGTTATCTTATGGCTAAATCAAGTTTGTTGTTGGAAAAGAAATGTACAAGGAAAGTTCATTTTTTTTTCTCTATTGTGTCCATGATGAGCAACATTCCCATCTAAAGATGGGAGTTTTATGCCATGAATGCAACGTCTTATAGATCAGACATAAACCAGAAGCTTTTCTGTGCCAAAAAGTGTTTGAGCAAGTGAGTTGCTCACCACTCACTGCTTCAAATGATGGCAATAGAGGAAGTGATTCCCTGTAATTAGAACAGAAGGTTCTGCTATGTTGCCATTGAGGCGTAGTCTTAAATTGTTGAATATTTACAATGCTGTCTGTACATAAATGGTATTATTGTGCCAAACAGCTGAACAGCTTAAAATCATTCATATGACATTTCAATTCTGAATCTTTTGGAACTTTTTAAGTCTAAACATAAGATACTGTGTTATCACTCATTAGTACAAATGATGTTGTTAATTCTGTCTTACTAGGAAACAATGCATCTACAGCTACTATGTTGCTTGGCTTTAGGTATTCTCATGAATGATGTCACAGAATTCTTGATTTGGCAGCTTCTCTTATGGGGGTTTAAATCATGGATTAGTTTTTCAAATGGATAGAAAGGACAGTGGTATTTTAAAAATCAAATAAATCTGTAAATCAATAGACAATATTCTGATTTTGCAAGGAATAAGCCTGGAGCATGTGAATCACAAATGAGTTCTTTTTATGTTAGTTGGTATACAAATAAGGAATTGAAAATATCCATTAAGAATTTCCAAGCTAAATCAAAGCAAGCTGTGTTGGTGTAACAATGAGAAGGAGCAAGAATAAGGAATATTTGTGTATTTTTAGTGCAGCTAGACCCTTGAAGTTCCTTAGTTTTTAAAACCTTGCTTTAAAGCCTATGTATTTTTAATCTTACAGACATCAGGAATGTGCACAGATCTAGCCATCATTCTAACAAAAAGTACCTTCAGGTAGGATTTTAGAGGTGAAACCATAATTTTACACACCATTTTAGAGTGGATGAATAAAAGGAAACAGAAAGATGTTTTGGAATAACTATAGTAGCTGGAAGTGAAATTGGTAGAGCAGCCTAAATATGAAAAACTGAATGATATTGACTTACAGTGAGTCTTAATTATAGAAAGGAGAAACATTGATAAATGGGATCTACTGAAGGGTATCACAGATGTCATGGCAGAAAAGCTTTGTTGAAAGTACTGTCCCAGACTGAGAATTCATTGGAAAATTCTATGTGAGAATTTTTTAGTATAAATAGAAAGAAAACACAGAGTGTTAGTACCTTTACTACCTTTCTGGTACAGGTTTTTTTTCAATTATGCTTGCCAAGAAAGTGCCTTTCTTTATCACATTTGGAAGCAAAATTTTCTTCAGATAGGCAGAAGCTTTCAAAAACCCATGCAAAGCCAAAGTAGCCTTTTAAGCTTCTATGTACAGAATGTTTCCTTTCAATTTCTAAGTGAATGCAAACTTAAATTGATACATTGCATACCAAATATTATTCAGAGTGCCTCCTCTACATCATAAAACTGCTAAGATTTGTCTGACCTGTGTTTTGTATCTGTCCTAAAGTATTATGTAGCTGAACAAGTCCTTGCTTAGTTAAAATGCTTCAACTGAGCAAGTAGTTTTAGAGTGAAAGATTATAAGTTCCCAAACTCATAAAATCTGAATTTTAGGGTCATTAGACACAGGCACAAGCAAACTGAACCTTAAAGCCTTCCTTTGGTCAGCTCTTTACAAGGGCTTTCTGCCCACCACACACTGTGAGAGGCATTGCTCCTTTTCCAGAAGAATGTTATATTCCAGCTCTCTATAAGAATTTACAGAGCTTCCAGGAAATGCTGTAAATCAAATAGTGTCCTTGGTAGTTTCATCTTGTTGTGCATCTGTGAGCCTGTTGTAGACCATGCTAGCAGTCTACAGGGAAAGACACTCTGCAGGTATTTCCCACTGGTGGGAAATCCACAGCCTCTGTTAAATGAAGCCTACTGGGATAAATCTAACTGGTTGTTATGGGAGTAATATGTTGTGATATTAACTGCATTTTTAAATGGCTAAGGTGCAGGACTGTGCCAATGTTCTAGTAAATGGATTAGTAACAATTTGCCATTGCTTTCTGAAGTTGTTTTCACTTGATACAAGAACTTAAACCTTAAACGTAATGTATCTGGGAGAGCTATGCTTTTTTTTTTTTTTTTTTGGTCTAAATAGTTGCAGATTTTTTTTTTCTGAATGATAGGAAGCAAAACCATCAGAGGTACCAAAAAAAAAAAAGATTTAGAGCTATTGAATGTAGAGTCAGCTTTCAGGTGGTAGATTCACTGATATTTACTGGAAGCTGTTTCTCCTGAGTTGTTAATTTTGTGCCTTTTAGTGGGCAGGAGGAATAATTGGTGTTTAATTCAGGGCCTGCCTTCATGGAGAAAGGAATGAAGCTAAGCAGCCAATGTTTGGACTGCGAATATGAACTCTGTCCTAAACCTCTTTATCATGCTACATGAGCCCTGTGAAAACTTTGCTAGTTTTTCATGAGATTTTGTCCCTGAAATAAACTTGGTCCCATTTTAGCTCACAGCAGTTGTTTTCTCATATATCCATCAACCTCCTTGCATACTTGGTGCAAATTCTGTCTGACAGCATTGTTTTTGTGGTACATCAAGTAATTTTAATAATCTTTAACAAGCCTGATTTCTAAAGTGGTTGCAGAGCTCCTTATTTTTTTTTCCCAGTTGAATCTAAAAGTGACCTTATTGCTGGTTTATTAAGCTCACTACCAAGTATAAAATAAAGAGAGCCACACATTCAAAGTTGTGTTTTTGCAGCTGAATTGCATCTACTATTAAGCACAACATTCTGCCCTGTTATCAAACCAGGTATGTTTTTAAACTAACACAGTCTAATATTTACTGCAAAACCATCAAAAGTCATATTTAAATTGAAGATATGAAGAAGGACTCCAAGGCCTCCGTGGTATTTATGATATGCTTCTGTAATTTTTACACCTTTGTGATTCTAGATACTGTACTTCTGTCAATGGTAGGCTCTTTACCATCTATTGCTGTTAATAGAAACAGCTATGCTTAGACAGCAAAGAAATTAGGAATTTGACTTTAAGGATAAGGAAAGCTACTTTTTATTAAAACATGGATCAAGTTCAGTTTGAAAGCTGTTTTAAATCTCAATCACTCCACAGAGAACAAGTGCAGACTGAGAATTCAGTGGGAAGAGATATTTAAACTGACATAGACCCAAGGGGCAAATTTTATCATAATGCTATTTGAATCTTTGAACACTGTTATCTGAGACTCTGAAAGTATGCTAGGCTGTTGCAACTTCACATGCATAACTGCACAAACTCTGACAAGTTTTATGTAGGCCTGTATTTGAAAATATAGAAGTATGAGTGTATTTGTGCATATATTCATGTGAACATATTTATCTTAAGTGACTTTAAGTATTAGCCACTCAAAGGATCTGATTTTCTTTTTTGCCAGTATCTGTTCATTCTACTTTCTCTATGCAATTGTATTCATGTGTTTTTATTCTGTTATTTTTAGTAGAACCTATTTTCAGCAGTGAATGTTGACGGAAAGCTTCTCTTATTAATGTCTGCCTACTGTTTCACATGCTTCTCAAATTTTTAGAGAAATCTACATTTACTAAGTTTTTGTTAACACACACACACAAAACACAGAATCATTTTGTGGAAAACTGGACATCTCCTAGCCTAAGGCAGACATTTCTAGGGTAGCCTGTCAGTGGTATTACTTCTGCCTTTTCTGTGTGGGCTCAAAATTCTGTGTGTCCATTCAAGGCCAAGTTTTTACAGCCACAGGAGAAATAGAACTTTTTTTTCTTTTGAGTTTGAATTCCGAAGTTGATGGAACACACTAAAATAAATTCATGAATAAGCAAGTCAAAAGAAGGAGTCCTAGCTGACTGAAAATATCTTGGTGGAACAAATTTGTGGTTGGCGTTATAGTTAGTGATCAGTAAGAAAACAAATTATTTGAAATTCAGATCTTTTCAGTTAATTTTCCTTCCTCATTTCTCACTCCTGCTCCCTAGCCCTGCATGCCATCTGTTGCTCTTCAAATTATTTCAGAATTTCACCAGGATCACAAATGAAGCAAAGTGCAGGAGCTTGTGGGGTGACTCTTCTCATAGGGTTCACTGGTCGGTTGGACCCCCATGGAAGGGCAGTAGGATTGAAAACTAGTGCTCTGTAGACATTGTAGCTAATTTGCAAACAAAATTGGTTGTAGTCAGCTCAAACAATAAAGTTCGAAGGTGTGTTCCACCCATGTGTTGCTTACCACTCATCACAATGATAAATATTTTGGATTGTTCTAGCACAAGAGCTAGAGGTTGGGCTAACAATGTTTTCTACTTTCTCTGCTAGCCTATTTTGCTTTTTTCTGGCTCCTATAGTAGCAGTGCAGTTTTACCTCATGTTTCTCATCCTGTGGTAGTTGCAGGCTTCAGTGGAGTAAACTTGACTTGCCTCCAGTACTGAGATGCTTCCTCTTTTTTTTGCTGCCACACTGTTCCACTCTGTTATGCTTTCAAAAAAAAAAATTAGAAAGCTAGTTTTTCCCTTTTGATATAGTCTCCTACTTTAAAAATGGCAGCTTAATATAGAGGCTATTGCCAGTTGTCATTACTAAGGATTGTAGCTTCTGTTAATAGCATTCTGCCTTTGTTTTTTTATTAAAATTATATTACTGCTCTGAAAACAGAAATTACTGCTTTATTCAATTGAAGAGTGACTGGCATGGCACTTCTCTGATCCTTAAAAAGAAATTTTACTTTCATTGTATTTGTACATTAAATGAAGTGTTCATATCTACAGAATAAACTAACATCTTATAAATATTACTGTGTTTAATTCACTATTTGAGTTTTTGCTGTTATGGTTGATGTCTAGGAGTGTAATAGAGAACAAAAGGAACATTGATGTGAACAAAGTTACTATTAGATAAAGGTAAATTTTATCTGCTGCATGATTTTATTCTTTATAAAGTATTTTAATTACTTTTATATTCAACATGATTGGATGGCGTTTCCTTTTTTTTTCCAGTTCAATTCCTACTTTAGTCTTTCAGAACAACATCTTCTAGCAACAATTTAATCTATAGAATCTTCCAGTTCTAGTCTCAGCTGGGGTGGTCACAAAAGGGAAATCAGGTAAATTAATATTTGAAGGAAAATCCGCTTGTACATCCAGCATTTTGAATCTGACTGCACTTAAATCTGAGTGCTTGACTATACTTAAAATTTAGATTTGGAGTGATACAGATTTTGGTTGTTTTTTTTTAAGCTAATGTATTAGAAAGCAAGAGCATACAATGTTGAGCATTGTGTGACCTGACTTCTTTATGTGTTATGTACATTATGAAAAAGAACCTAGAGCCTTTTCAGTAGAGCACTTGGTGTAAAAAAGACTTGCATATTAAAAGACTTCAAGATACTTATGGTCAAAGCATATGCAAATTTTCATCTCAGGTCTACTAACCTGTGGATAATAATTTCTTGTATCTTTTTTATAATTTTTTTCCCCAGGATTTTTAATTATGCCTTTCCTATAATATCTCAGATGCTCCTAATTTATTGATAATTATATTTACCCCGGGTAGTGTAACTAATGTGTAAGGTACAACGGGGACTGCATCACATTTAGAAGCTCAGGCTTGCTCCTTAAGCACCTGGAAACAACTGCAGAAAAATATGTGTGGTAGTAGTGTACTTAGCCACATCCCATGGGCCAGCTACAAACATTAATGACAGTTAACCTTAGATGGCTTTAAATGTAAAATGAGATTTCTGACCAGGAGACAGGTGGTATGCCATATTATTTTATAACTGCCCCATAGCATGCTTTATGAACCATCATCAAGCCAGAGAGAAAAGAACAGCTCATCTGGGCACATAGACTTCATTTCTTCATCCTCTTTTTCCTCTTTACAATCTTGTTATAGAGAGGAGCCAGGCATTTAGCATGGAAAACTTTAATCCTTGAGTTTATGAGCCCGAAGAACATCACAAGTATGGTTGATGCTGACAGGTCACATCATCCCTTAGGAAATTGAGAAAAATGGTGAGAAAAGAGGAGAGAAAATTGCGAAGGAAAAAGTTCAGATCTGCCTAAGAGTTTGGCACCATGTGTTCTGAAATACTATGACTTAAAGCTATGATACACCACAGAAGTCTAGAATGGTGCATTTATGATTGCTTACATTCAAGGATCATCAGTTCTGTTCAGGGGAGGCGGGTAAGAAGGAGGTGACTAAGGGCAGCTTGTCTTTTCTGTCCTTGCTGTTGGCTTGGCAAATTTTCCTGGAGACTGCAAGGGTGTTAAGTACAAGTATTAACTTGTACAGGCTGCCTTTCCTATCTTAGATTCGAGGTGCAAGAGTTTAAAGCATTGTATAATAACCAAGTACTACTAGGAGAGCAAAATATAGAGGAATGCAAGAAAACAGCATCAGTTTCTATTTTACAAACTGCATGTAGTAAAAGGGAACAGCCCTGAAACAAGGGATGGAAGTGTATGCTCAGCAATTTTTTTTTCTAAATATGACAAATAATGGGTTAGTTTGCAAATCTCTTTTTTTTTTCTTTGTTAACTAGTCATCACCAACGAGATTTAAAAGTTTCTAATATTTTTTTAAAATGTTGTCTCTCTTATTGGACAGGCAATGTGTTAAGGAAATAAATAGAATATATTTAAGTTCATGTTTTTGCTAGCTCATTTGGGCCTTGATTCTTATTCTTTAGTATGTTATATGAAGCATCCATATTTATCTCAGTGGCCTTATTCATGACATGTATTGCTACAAAGACTTTCATTTGTAGAGTATAAGCTAATTAAAATAAATCTAAAACTGAACATGAAAAATGTTGAATTCCGGTTCAGTAAATGTGAGCAATATCATAGTAAGTTTGGGCTTAATTCTTGAAAAACATATTAAAATTAACTTTTCTGCCATTTATGTAATGCATATAACTAAACTTCCTTCCTACCGTGAGACAGTTTCATTTATTGTTATTTGTAAACAGCTTCGTAAGGATGCATAGTGGATTGGTCTAGAAACTCCTTGAACAGTTTCTTTTGAAATAACACTACATACGTTAAGCTCAATTACACATCCAAACAGCCACAGCACACTTTTGGTAATTTATTCATTGATTTAACATAGTACCCAGAAGAGTCATGCCTGCTGTCAATTTTGTAATATATTATGTTTTAAATATACTCATGCTCACCCATGCACGCCATTAAGGTGTGCATAAACCTGTGTTTTTCTCTCTTGACAGCTATAAATGTTTGTTATTATTACACAAAACATATGTTCATGTTGTTTTTGTCTAAATTATTCTATCTGGGGCTATAAAGTTTTAATGTTATTAGTTGCCCTTAGAATTTTAATGTTTCACTGCTGTAACCTTCTTAGGATTTCTCTGCAATTAAATAGAAACTATTTCACTACAGCCTGGAAGAACAATATATTTTATACAAATAATAAAAAAAAAAATCCTTCTTGATCCATTTTCTTCCAGTGTAGTAAACTGTTTACTTGACAAGATTCTACATACAGCAGTCTTACCTGTAGTATTTTCCAGAACTGAATAGAATATTACTCTTTCCTGCAGTCTTCTCATTAAGAAAAAAAAATCTAGTTTAACCCCTTTAAGACAGGAGGTATGTCATAAGGGCTTTGACTTGAAGGCTTTCTTCCTGCTTTTCTCTGTTGTCCCTTTTACTCAGTAAAGAAGCTCCATTACGGAGTAAATCTCAGTCAGTGCAGCACAGAGATACACTGTGAAAAAGGGGGATTTTAGAAGATAGCATATTAGTGTTGAAAAATCATTTGAAGAGGTATCTCCTGTGTTGTCTTCTAAATAGCAGCAGTCTTTGCAACAGGAAAATATATTGCTTCCCCCCTTTCAGTTTTCAAGGCCTTTTTCTAAGGAGAGAGAACAGATGGGAATTCATGCAAGACAAAAGATATTTACTGTTTTTAAAAGAGCAAAGGACTCATTTAGGAGAGTCTTTTCCATATACTGGATGAAGAACTTTATATGAACCTTTTTTCATACATTTTGTGCCAAAATAGCCTCTCATAGAGCAAGTAATGCATAACAGGGCCATGCAGATTTTAAATATCTGACTTTTATTATCTTATTTCTAAATGCAGCAGACTGGCATTTCTGCTAGGTTCATCAGGTTTTGTTCCACAATCTGACTACAGCTCCCTTAGTGATGGGGTAGCAACAGTGATCAAAACATTTTAAATAAGCTGATTAGAATATACTTACTCTCTTAAATTGTGGGGGGTTTGTTTGTTGTTAGTTTTGGGGTTTAGGGTTTGGTTTTTTTTTGGTTGGCTGGTTGAGTTTTGTTGGTTGGTTGGTTGGTTGGTTGAGTTGGGGTTTTTTGGAAAGTTGTTTCTAACTGAATTTGTGCAAAATGCTTGAGATACTTCAACTGGAGAATTTGAATTGGGAGGTGTTTCATGATTCTTACATGAAGAACTTGAAATGAAAAGAACCTGTCTGACATCTTTAAGAAAGATATGAGGGAGAGGACATAGTTAATGGCATCAGTAGCTACTAATGTTAGGTGTTTTTGAAGCACAGCATATGTAAACTTCAGAATGTTCTTTGGAAAAAAAGGTAATTTTTACAAAGTACAGAGAAAGAAACTGAGGTGGAGGGTTGAAGAGCCTTCCCCACAGTTACAAGGAGAATCATCAGGCCGGCTGGAATTAGTTCAGGAGTTTTGACTTTCAGCCTCTTGTAGAGCTCACTGAACCAGTAATTCTCACACTACTACATTAACAATTATCTGTTAATATTTAATGCTTCCAAGACTCTGCCAAAAAGATTTCTTTCTTTATGAAAATTGATTCTATCCACCCAAATTTAATGTGTCCCCTGCTTTCCTTTCTCTTCATTTGTTCTTTCATTCACTTATTCCTGTCATTTCCTTTATAATCCTGAATCTTCCTGTCTCTTTAATTTTTTTT
Source organism: Indicator indicator (assembly GCF_027791375.1). Lineage (NCBI taxonomy): Eukaryota > Metazoa > Chordata > Aves > Piciformes > Indicatoridae > Indicator > Indicator indicator. Next base: position 43,237,087 of record NC_072013.1, read on the forward strand.
CTTTTTTCCTCCTTTTGTCCACATGCTATTAAAGAATTGTGTCTTTTCATCCCCAACAATATTTCCTTTTTTGTTCCTCATTTTCCTTAGATATCTCAAGCCTGCCCTCAGAACTACTCTGTCTTACAGGGCCACAGTTGCTGCTCACAAACAGTGTTTCATACCACCCTAATTTTCAAGATTTTAATTATATCTGAAGCTTTGCCAATTACATGGTGAACTTCTGCTTTGGAAAGAATAAGACCACAGCTTTCTATCCTCAGAACTGAAAAGCTTATAATAGAAAAAAATGTACCATTTGTTGAAGAATAGAGATAACAGGGAGAAAGCAGTGTGTCAAGGTACTTGGTTAAACAATAATCTCTTACAGAGCACTCATTACTGCTAAATAATTGACTGTGTTGGGAGAAAGGTTTCTATGTGAAGAGAGGTTCAAGAAGGTCAGTTATCTAGTGGTAATGACCGTAGCGGTCATTAGAGGGTATTAATGCTATTAAGAACAGAACTTTAACTTTTTATTGAAGTTTTTATTTAAAATATATTAACTTTGATTCAACTTTTAATTGAGGTGCAACCATCCAAATTCTATAGTCAGGAACCAAGAAGTAATGAACATAAAATTACTTGTTCTTCTGATAGGCTGATGGGTCTTTAATATATTATAATTTCAAGAGTCTCTGCAGAGCAGTTATTAGTAGAAAACTATTCAGAGGTATTCTATTAGAATTAGGGTTGGATGACTGGTTCAGGAACAAATCCTGGCTTGACCCATAGTAAATGCAGACGGTATATTTTCTGAGTCAAGAAGAACTTAGCATTAATGCCGTTGCATGGGATCTCAAAACACTTGCTAAGTTAAAACAAAAATCCTTTGATGCCTCAGATGATTTCCTACGAACCCGATCATGGTGACAGCAGTACTGAATTTATTCTGAAATGAGTTTAAAGTTTCATACTAAGTTCAGTACTTGTATGAAGCATGTCATGCTGATAGTAAGTAGGAATGGTGTCACAGCCGCTACAAGTCAGGATATGGCTGGGTTACCCAGGAACCTGATGCATCAGTAGTCCACCTGGTCCATCTTTCTATGTTGTCTTTCTCTCTAGGGCATTTCAGGAAAAGGCTGTTGAGTAAATGTAAAGTGCTGGAGGGCTGGAGAGAAGGCATGAGAATGTAAAATGAACTCTCAGGTGACCAAAGGAATATTGCATATTGTGCCACCGTCTTGTCTTCTTGCAACAGAATTTTTTGTTCTTACCTTTCTAACTTGATGACATAGTAATATGCTTTAAAATAATGACAGCAAATCCAACTTGCTGCTGGAACAAAATGCTATAAACACTGTTCCTTTCATTCACATGGAGAAATGATGAGCAAAAAAAAAGGCTGCTACATGATAGAAGTTAATCACGTTGCCAAGTGCATGTCTGGGCAGGTGCTAAGAGACTTTAGTGAAAAAGGACCAGCATAGCATAGAGAGGATTGCAAGCTGAACACAATCCTCCATGCTGTCATGGCAACTTTTCAAGGTACAATCTGAGAGCCAAAAGCTATATTGTATTTATGAAACGCTATGACATGAAAAGAGATCTAGCATCCTTACAAAGTAGCAAGATGAAAAGTATCTTGGGGTAAGTTATTTACAACAAAGGAGAATGTACTGTGTAAAAGATTTTTTGCTGTTTTTTTATCAAGGCATCACATAAAAACAATTAGGTTAAACAGTAGTGATTTATTGCATTATTATCTGAAAAGCTTTTTCGCAGGGAGGAAAACCCAGTTGCAAGTACTTTTAGTGCCAACTGACCTCACAACAGAAAAAAAGTGTTCTGGGTTTTGGAAATGTTCTGGGTGTTTCCAAAACTTCCAGGATTATGATCAATTTGTAGTTCTGTTGTTCATTATTTATTTCTATAGTTTAATTGTTCAGACTGATGCATAGTTCTATGAAAGCATCTTCTGCTGCTAAAATTCTTTGAACTTTTTTTTTTGTTTTCTCATAATTATAGACTTGGGGAGTATTTTATATTAAATTGGTCTGTTGCCATTTTCTTGCAGGGAAATTTGCTATATGAACTGATAATGGCTTTTTTTTTTTTTCTTTTCCAGTGGAAAAATAAAAAAAAAGAAAAAGAGGAAGTAAACTACTTTACATTTTTGGTAGGAAGCCAGGTTTTTGTCATTTAGACATGTCACATCGTTATGAAAACATCATGCATCATAACACAACATAACAATGTGATTTGCTGAGATGCTGACTCCTCTTGAAAAATTGTAAGGTGGTGTGTGCATATTTCTATGCAAAGAACTGCTTGAGTGTTTTAGAGCATTTTCCTGGGGCTACCTGATGCAGTGGTCTAATGTGTTAACCTTGTAAACTAAGAGAAGATAGGTTCTAATAAGTGAGATGCAAGTCTGTTGGTCTACTTCATAGCTACATGACATTTTCATAAACTCAGAACAAAGTACTGAAAGACATTCCAGGAGGTCATTTAGTCCTCTGCCCTGCCCAATGCACAAAGTTAAAAATGACATCTGACTGTTGCTGCTGTCTCACTTGTTCAGAGCAGATAGTGGTAGGTACTCTGAAACATCCAAAACAATTTTTTTTCTAGTGCTTAGCAAACTTGAAGCTTTGTTGCCTAAATTTACCTCACAGCAGTGTATGCACAGTTGTTCTTGCCCTATCCCCAGAAGACACAGAGAATCATTACTTTATTCTGCATGGCAAGATTTAATGCATTTGAAGATCACCATCAAATTGCTATTCCATTCCACATTGCATGGACTTCTTCTGTCAAACTGTACACTGAGTGTAAAACTGGCAATAAATGAAAGTCAAGACAAATGACTTTCATGGTGAACACAAACAAACAAAAGAAGCTACACCCTCTTCTCTGTGCCCCTTCAGATTCAAATGCAGATTCATGCCACACCATGTTCTGCAGTGTGGCAGAGAGCCTTCACTGCATCAGCAGGCAGAGGAGGACAGTTCCATCTGTCCCAGTGTCCACACTTCAGAGTAGGCTGAAGTAAAGTTGTGGAGAAGGGAGGTGTCTGAAGCAGGCTGAATCTGATGAAAATTTGAAAAAGCAGTAATAAACTGAAACAATACAAAATAAAACAACAGGACAAGAACTAAAGTTACTATCTTTACCTAATCACTGTCTATCCTATCTAAGCAGTGGAGAGGGCAGATCTAAGTTTACTGAGATCAGGTCTGCTGTGATGAATGGGTATTCTTGGTTTTGTGAGGTGGTAAAATAGGAAATGGGAATGACAGCATCAAATGATGCTTTTAGGAATGATACTGAAGCTGCATATGGAGAAGTTGCACTTATGCAAAGACAGGTAGACCTAAAACTTAGTTTATTTGCTTTTTGGTGCAAGCTGATGATGAGTTCAGAGCTCCCCTGGAAAAGATGAGCTGTGCTTAAAAGAGTGACAAAGATGAGAGACTGGATGTGCAGTTTGGAATGAGTGTTATGCTTATCTAGTGGTAGTACCAGGACACACAGTGCATTTCCTGTTTCTGAAGGACTGCAGTCTCATTGAATTGTGCAATGTAAATAAGGTGAATTTTCAAGCTGTCCAGTTAATCTGGGGAATTTTGTGCAAAATCAGCTTGAGTAGATTTCCTTCCTTATAACAGCACTGATAATATCCCTGAAAGAATGGGGGGAACACCCTTTAAAATAATTGACTGTATGAAAAAACATGAATCATCTTTTGACAGTTCTCACATGAAATGCACTGTTAGGCTCACATGTACTATGTGAGCAACATTTTTTTCAGGCAAGTCAAATGATCACATGTATTGATTTTTAGCTGTAATGGAAATAGCTTAATGTCACGTGGTATCTGGTTCCAATTTCTGACTTTGATTTGTAGGGATTGTGAACTAATCTTGCCATCACATGTTACATTTGTAAACCGAAGTTTTGAATTGTGCTGATCAGACATACGCAGAAAACTGCAGCTGCACTGCAGGCTTGCACCTGTGCCTGGATTTCATCTTTTCTAGGCTCTACTCAGGGCACATGTATGAGCTATGAGAAAATTTATGGTGTGGGAAACCTGTATTAGTAGTATGTGTACCAGAAACAAGTGGATAGGAAGTGAGATGTGGTCCTGTTTTATAGTTAGAGAATCAGAGGCAAAGAGTTGGAAGCATTATTAAGTTCAAATAGCAGGTCAAAACCAAGGCAATATCCATATGTCCTTGTTCTCATTTCCTCTCTCTGTAGTGTCTACATCCAGCCTGCTTCAGTTTTTGGTCCAATGGTTGCTACTTAAACATGGCAGAACATAATGCAATAAAATCCTCGGTTAGCAAAGGCAAGGAGTCGGGGAGAAGATCCCACACAGACTGGTCATCAGTGTTGCTATTTCCTTTGCATCTAAAAGCCTGTCTGCATGGGGAGCACCTAGGAAATCTTACTGAATTGATGAAGTCATTGTGCAGAAGTTGAAGAGCATTAAACTCCCATGTCGATGTTCTTTCTCAGAAGTAAAGTCAACATAGCTTGCTTTAGCTCCTTGGAGAAGGATTAAGCTACAGCAAATTAAGGCCACTTTAGTCCTGAATGAGTGTCCACAAGGGGGATTAATGCACTTCAACTTATGCACATTATTTTTGAAGCATTGGTTAATTAATCTTAGAAGTCCTGTCCCCATGCTAACAAGTGCTCAGAGAGCTTCCAGGGATGTTGATTCCCAAAGCACTAGTGAGTTAGGGGTTTTTTGCATTTCTTCTAATTTTTCTAGGGAATTTTTCTGCATTTTCTAGAGAAATGTATTTTCAATTATTTACTGTTGCTTTTTGCAACTTCAAAAATACAATCTCAAATGCATAATGTATGTTGACGTAATAATGGTCTCAGAAAAGAACTCACTCCAGGTCAGTAGATCACAATCATCTTTAAAAGGGGAAACATCACATGCAAATAAAAAAGGTTAGTGATACATTTTCCACACTATACTAAGATTTCAGATAAATATTAAAGCTATTGCAATTGTGTTTGCCAAGTTAGGTTGTATCAATGAAAAGCAAAGCAGTATGTGGAAACATCCCTGGCATTTGATAGTTTCTCCTGGCAATGAATTTGATTAAAATATTTCCTTTCCAAAGCATTTTTTATTAACTTCTGTAACAGACTTTTAAAATGATACTGCACAGGACACGTCTTGTATTTAGAACAGAAGACTAGGACTGCAAACAAGGGATGAACACTGAGAGGTTTTATTGATATTACCCAAAATAAAAATAATTCCCCTGAAGCTGTTCAGAATTTGAATGTTGAAAAATAGCCAAGTGGACATTAATTTCAACGGAAACACTTCAAGAAGAAAAAGATAACAGAAGTTACTGCTTTGACTTAATTTATCTGCCATTATTTTCTTAAATGATCATCTTGACTGCAGCTGTTTGAATAGGAAGCTGTCTAGCTATAAATAGGAAACACAGCATATTCTCTGGATTTTTCCCCTCTTGCCTAACATTGCATTAAAAGTAAATCTCTGATAAAACTGCCTGAAAAGATATGCTTGTTTCCTCCCATCCCAGGCCAAGACATATCCAAAGGAGTACTTTAAAAAATCTATTTATGTTATTAAGCAGATATTAATTTATCCTCTTGTATGCTTTGTTGCTGAGATTGTGGATCATGCAAGAAAAAAAGAAATAATCCCAGCAGAAAAAAAACTCTAAAACAAACCCAGGATAAAGTATGAAACGTAAAAAGATAATTCTTTATTCATCATGCATGCAGAGTTGTCAATTCATTAAAGTATACCTATAATTAAAAACTTAAGTTAATTAAGTTTTTTTGTTTTTTATATTCTCTTTATCATAAAAGATAAAAAAGAACAGTCTGGAGGGATCTTAATGTCTCACTCTCTTAGTATTTTTACTGCTGGTCAGAGAACATCCCATTTTCTTTTTCTCTCCATGAAATACTCTTATTGAAATAAAGAGGGCATTTTTTTTCTTGATGAAAACTAAGATGTTTAAGGCCATAATTAATACTGAAAAAGTGTTATTAAAAAATTGTTGGCAAGTACTTTATGCAAACCAGCAAAATCTATTGTTAAACAACAGCATGTTGTAAAAATGGTAGCGCTGGGAAATTTTGAACATCCTTTGTTCAGCACAGTAATATTTTGCATTTTGTTGGTTTGTTAAGTCGTATTGGTTTTGGCAATAACTGCTACTGGCAGTTTTGCATTTATCACTAGTAGCAGATTTTGCTGGGTTTTGCAGTAAGGTTCTGCATCTGAAGTTTCATCAGAAAATGTTTCTAATGAACTCATGAGCTCAGAGAAATTTGTGAAGAAGGGACTCATGCTGGTTTCTGCAGATCCTGTGGGAAAGAGCATTGGAAGTCTTAGTTTTACAAGATCTCATTTATATATTTTATATCAATGTTCAGATTGTTATAAATCAGGAAAGAAAGCTAAATTTATTTTTTTTGTTCACTTTGGATTCTCTGTCTGAATATAATCTTTACTTTTGTTTCACGGGTTAGATGTTCTAGTCTTTCTGGTGTCCAAAAAGAAAGAGTCTGGAGAGGAGAAGACTGAGAGGGATTCTAATAAATGTATATAAATATCCGAGGGCTGGGTGTCAAGAAGGAAGGGACAGCCTCTGCTCACTTGCTCCCTGTGATAGGACAAGGGGCAATGGATGTAAACTACAGCACAGAGGTTTCTCCTCAGCATGGAGAAAAACTTCTTTACTGTAAGGGTCACAGAGCACTGGAACAGGCTCCCCGGAGACGTTGTGGAGTCTCCTTCTCTGGAGACTTTCAAGACCCATCTGGATGCATTCCTGTGCGACCTGTGCTAGATCATATGGCCCTGCTCTGGCAGAAGGGTTGCATGCAAAGATCTCCAGAGGTTCCTTTCAACCCCTAAAATCTGTGATCCTGTGAAAAAGTCTGTTGCATGTTGCAGAGTTCAGGTGGTCTCAAATGTTTTCAAACCAAAATAGGATCAATAGAGAAGTCTGTTCTGTTCTACTTTTGTTTGTCTTCTTTTAAGTATAACTCAGAGTTTTTCTGAGCATATGTCATTCTCCAGAAAAAATGAAAGTATAGTTTAAACTGTTGGACATGTGGGTTTTTTTCTTTCAGCTTCTAAAATGATTCTTCATTTTTCCTGGCAATCTATAAAACAGACATTGAAATCTTGGTTAAAAGAACCTAGCAGTACCCTAGCTCCCCTCCTTTTTATTCAGTTTTTGGTGTAGGATAGCACTTCCATGTGAAATCAAATCCCTCATACAAGATGCCAGTTGTTTTTCCAAGTGGCAGTGGGGAAGGGTTCTGTGGTATTGGCTTCAGATAGATCACATGAAGTTCCTCAAAGTCCTGTTCCAATGAGTTCATACAACTAGCTGGCCTATGGTCTTTTGTGACCAAAAGAGCACATGAAGGATCCACTGCTACCAATTATTAGGAATTAGTTAATAAACATCTCTTTATTGTCCTAATTATATACAAAGGAACGTCCTGCATAAGCATTTCTTCATCTGCAGAGATAAATGCTAGCAGCTATTTACATGTCTGTTAACTATGTGCAGTTCGGTCAGTTCTGCAACAGGAACTGCCTGGGGGGGTCTGTGATCCTGCCAGGTTGTCCACCCAGGATGTTAATCAGCACTTTGAAGCGTACAAGTGGTGTCTGTCAGTTGATCTAGGCACAGCAGGAGCTGCCTGCAGGAGTCTCCAGGACTGAGAGTCCCACCTGGAGAGCTCCTGAAACAACTAGTGAAGCACTTTGGTGTGAAGCTGGTGAGGCAGTCTGGCAGAGGACTCTTAAAGTTTGTTGGCTGTCTCTAGTCAGCCCATTATCTCTATTCATAGATTAAGCAGGGCCACTCAAGGAATTAATGACTAAATGCACTGGAAGTACACACAGAGACATGGTATCCTTGATGTCCAGCTGCACCACAATTCAAACTATGGTACAAAGATGAATTTGATCTTTATATTGCACCTAATAACTTAAATTCTGTAGACCTTTCCACAAACCTCTGCTGTGAGAGACACGGTGAAGGTAGGAGGAAATGGAATATCTCTTGCAAAGCTATGCAACCGTGAAGAAAGAAGAATTACAGAGGTGTTAGTATGTAAGATACAAAATTCTCTGTTTTGGCGTATTAAAATATAAGCATGAAAGAGAGAGGATTTGTATTTGTGTATTTCATTGTCTATTTTTATTTGTGTATCTGTCACTCCAAAATCTGGACTGAGTACACAATAGAGATTAATTAAAATCAGAGTTACTTCAGAAAGCGCTTCCTATAATAGAGCTGTATTAATAAATTAGTTGTGACTAATAGTCTTTTGTAGGTGGATTAGAGGAATGAATTAAAATGTAATCTGAAATAACAGTTATAGAAATTATGTCTGATAAATCCAAGGTAACTTCTATCCTTGACTGGAAATAGAATGCCATTATGCCGTTGTGTGCTCCTACAGCAACACAGACAGCAAAAAGTAACTGTACTCTAGGGTGTCCATTTTCAAAAACTTAATTAGCAAGAATAATCAAAAGCCCAAATAATGCTCACTTTTCAGTGGGATATCTGTCCTTGCATTCTACCCACCTAATGCCCTCTGCTTGTCTATTTCTGCCAAGGCATAAATTAAGCTAAAATTATATATATGTATGTATACATATGTATATTCTATATATAGTACTTTTTTATTAGTACCTAAGGGGTTGGTAGCATTTAATTTATTACTGAGACAATTTACTACTACTCATCTGGTCAGAAAATTTCATCCCCAGTAATTTATTAAAAAGAGCTCTGATTATTTCAGGTTTCAGATCCACCTAGAGGCAGACGAGGTGTCCCTCTCAAAAGTTACTATTGCAGGCTGTTACCCACAGGGTATTTTCCAGATTAGTTGCCATGTGAGACATAATGAACGACATAATAATTTTATAAACATTTTGTCAGAATGTAATAAATCTCAGGCAATATTAATATACACCTTGAGCTGTTAACATTCCAGAAGTACTTCTAAATTAAGGTACAACATTTCTCTGCAAGCAAAGATGACTAATAAAAGTATTGAGATTGCATGTGTCAATTTTCTGAAAGGCCTTTCACAAATCAGCTTTTTTTGAAAGAGTGTAGTGAAAACTCATCATTTGAACACCAACACCAAGGTTTACTTTGGGATGCATATAAAGTTTAGCAGCACTTATTTGTTATTTCTGTAGAAAGGTTTTTTTAGACTGATCACTTTTAAAGTCCCCAAAGCATTTAGACATTGGAAGCAAGGGTGTGGGGTTTTTTTTTTTTAAAGAAATAGGTTTAAAAGGAGATTTGTATGAGGATTCAGCAATTGCTTGACACATAGGATTTGGGAAGCTGATGAAAGTGTTGAGAAATAGTACAAAAAAAGTATAAAGCTGGGAGTGGGACTAGACAGAGGATGAAATTCACTGCTATGTGAAAGGCCAGCACAAAATCTATACATCACTTAGATCTTACTTAATCCCTCAACATAGGGGTTTATATAGCTATGAACTGTTTGAAGAAATTATGATGGAGCTTAAGTGGGACTCATGCAAAGCACTGATCTTGTGCCAACTCATTACAAAATGAGCATTTACCACATGGAGGAGGATTGTGTTGAGTCTCAGGAGTCATATGCAATATATAATGGAAGGGGAATACAGATATAGAAGAAGTCAGATGATGAAGACTTTGAAAGTATAACAAGTTGAAAGGAAAAATTATTAGGAACCATAAAGAAAGTATTTCTAAATGTACCTTCCTTAAGCAAATGGTGAGTTATGACTCTCCTCAGACTAACATAAAAGTGAAATTAAAAGAAAAAGTCTCTAACACCTATCTTGTTTATACTAATCAGGGTTAGCTTTATCCTCCTAATCAACAATCTTAGATTCAATCTGAATAATATTTCATTAGCTTTTCAGATCTACCTTTCCTGTCTAAGTCTAATTATATCTAATGGAATGTAGCTCAACTCACTATATTAAATCATTAAAAAAAGCCCTCATCATTTTAAATGATTATGGGGCCTTGGGAAAGAATAGTCCCTCCTTCTTCTAAAACCTAAAGGACTTGCCCCAGATATTTGTCATCATTTTTTTTCAGCCTGTTGTATGCTTGAAAAGAAACTTAATATATCCATTTTCATTTGTAGCTATCTATAAACAGCTACATAAGTACAAACACAAACATCTGTTCTAATCAATCCTCAGAAGAGGTTACTTATTCATAGAAGTCTGCATTCTCTAGGAGGGAGATATTTGTGAAATACTTTTGGTTTTGGTTTGGGTTTTTTTTGTCTGTTTGTAAAAGGGTTAAAAGACACATCAAAGTGTATTCAAATGGGCTATGTGTGGAATTGCCAACACAGTCAGTACCATTCACACAGGTTGCAAATACTAGAAATGCAGGCAAGTATCACTTAAGAAGAAAATCAGGAAGATTAGAATTCTGAATGGTGGTAAGCACTGTTTACTGGGGAAACCACAGAAGAGTGTGGCATGCTGCTTGATCCCAGGGTAGGGCCTGGATTTTTAGGATAGCAGTAGGGCAGAAGCTGGTGACTGGTGAGAGATGCTTGAACATAAGACAGGCTTGAGAAAAATGTTACATCTCCATTTCATCTGTTTGACTTTTGAGTAGCTGTGTTGCTTTTTAAGAGCTAAGAATTCACTTCAAGAATTCCCAAGAATTTAAGGAATTCTGGGGAAAAGTTATGGTAATAATTTTGCAGGGTTTATCCCTGCTTATTTATCTTACTATCATTCTGTATATGTGTGACTTGGTATCATGAGTCCGAAAGAATAAGGCTGTAAAACATATTGATTTTGTGGTTTATGTAGTAAATTTGGAGACCAGATGCACATATCTTAAGAAATAAGGGAAAGACCCTACTGGGAAATTCTAGGGAATCTTTACTCGAGCTTATATATTGCATCTACTTATGTGAAAAGCCACAGTAGTCATGTTAGGGTATTTATGCTGAAAAATGAGTTTCCAGCTCTCTGACCATTGAAGAGTCCAGCTGTATCATTAAGGAAAAAATGATTTATCATTAGATTTCTGGAAATATACTATTAGTCATGTAGAAGAAGAGATTATTAATACAGTCTTTTTGTTTGAGGGGAAACCATTTCACAAGATAAAAAGCTGTTAAGCTAATTAAACAGGTATCAGTATTATTTCATTTGCCTTTTTTCCTGTTTGCAAACTAACTTCATTGCTGTTTTGTTCTTTCTGTTATACACAACTATGTTTTGATGATGAGAACATAATTGAATGAAAAATTATACTGCAGTTGTTGGTTTTATATTTTGTAATTTAACGTTATCCATTTTGGAGTCTTATAGTTATTTCCCACTTGAATTCAGTATAGACTTGCAGTCAGGAGAATTATATTTGCACAGTTTTGTCTAACCAGTTTTCTCTCCAGAAGATTTTTATCTTCGCTGGTGGAAAAGTTGTTTCTGCTTAAAATTTCAGGATAATTTCTTCCCTCCTTATTTCAGGCAATAGAAGATTTTTTTATTTCACTGACACTTCCTTTATAGATGCCTATATTTCCTGTTGTATGCACATTTTGTTTAATAAAATGCAAAAAAGAAAATCCTTCAAATTAGATATCATACTTTTAAGTGGGTAATATGAATAGCAGCAAATTGGAACAACATTTGTATTTAAAATCATGGAATTATGTTATGCTACATATAAAATCTATGTCCTGGCCACACGTAAAAGTGAATTGTTAAAAAAAAAAAAAAAAGGTAAATGAGCCCAAATAGATTTATTACCATAGGAATATATTCTTCTCTTGATTTAGAAAGATTTGTTTTTCTTGCTATCTTATGCAGGGCTGTTTTATTTTAGAAAAAAATGTTAATACTTTTATAAATTAAGCAATAAGAGTGCACTAATAGAGACTATCTGTGTGTACTTTTCCTGGGGTAAATGCATAATGGTGGTACAATACATTGAAAGAATGTCAACACCTCAGAAAAACTCAGATTATGTTGGCAGTCTTTGTTATTCCATTACTTTTTGTTAAAGCAACCACAGCTTGACACAAAATTCGTGTATATCCAAAACTGCCAGTGTGGTTAAAGTACATACATCTGTACAGCATGCACAGCAATATACAAAGAAGAGGAGAAATAATTGACAGAAGACCCTTTCACTTTTGGAAAATGAACTTTTCTTTCCATTCACAATATGTTTATATGTTTTATCCAGTGATTCTTTGCTGAAAAATTACCATCAGCCTCTAAATTAGAACCAGGCTCTCCTTTCCCTCTTTTTTAATCTACTCAGAAGATTGTCCATCTCACTGGGTAACAAACAGGATCTCTCTTGCTACTTTGGTATCAGGAATCTCACATTTCTGATTCTCATTGCCCAGTTCAGCAGGAAGGGCAGACAATACCTTGCATGCAGCCTAGCTGTCTGAGCAGTTACTGTGAGAAATCAAATCTCTATTTTCAGCTTCCCAAGAGAATGCTCTAATTACCAAGCTATCAAGAAACAGATTAATCGTAGCAACTCCAATCCCCAGATTTTTTTAAGGAAGCAGCAATCTGCTTTTCCTGTAGAGCTAATCTATAGGGATATTTTACGTGCATTTTGTGTGTTCAGGACTCATTTTACCACCTGAATCCGTGACAACTGTTTTAGGCTTATAGGTGACGGTGTGAAATTTGGTCTCCATCATTTCCTATTGGTTCCTTGTATAATATTTTGCTCAGTGCAGTGCACTGAATGTTAGATATCCCATTCTTACTACCCAGCTATCTCCATGCCTTGTAAAGAGAAGTTGGCCACCTTGCCTGGACTGTAAATTCTATCTTTAAATTCCCTTCCATGTCTATGTCTTCATCTGGGTCTCATATGTCTCTTTAATTTTACTCACCTTTAGGTTCATACTACTCAGAATGTGTATAAGTCATGGCAATTGCAGGATTTTAATTACAACTTTCATACTGAAAATAATATAGATTAAACAATAGGGAGCCTAGTTTTAAAGTGCTGAATCAAGTAGGTGTAAGTCAACAGATTTGTGCATAAATTTTTTCGTGACCTTGGGAATGTCAGTTAAGTAAAAATATTCAAAGCCAAGTGTTTAAGACTGCATACTTAAATCATCACTTCAGTGCCTGAGTATCTTAGGTTTTCTTGGACTAGGACTGAGGTACCACTTCTGACAAACAGGCTATTTATTGTGGTGTCCAGGTAACAGTTTAGCTATATAATTGTATGCATGAGTATTTTGTCTTATTGTCTGATAGAAGATTGTCTCTTGGAAGACAGATTTCTTCTTTGAGGTTCTTCAGATTTCTTTATCATTTGTTGGTCTGAAGTTACTTTCACCTCATTCAAGAGGAAAGCAGGTGAAGAATATGAATTATTTAGGATTCAAACAATATCCCTATATGGGACAACAATGTATCAGCTATGCATGTGCATATTGCCTACTGTTACTAGCATAGACTTTTCCTGTTAGCCACTGCATGAATAACCCATGGTTAATCAAACTGATACACCATTAAAGTTCATCCATTTTCCTGTTGTAGTCCTGGGGACTATGGTAGGAAAATGCCCCTGGACCTAGCCTCCCATATCTTAATTTGTAGCTTATAATTTTAAATTTCACTTCTGTTGCCTTACCAAGTTGAGAAAATCATTACAAATGATCCAGAGTGCCTGTTTCCAAGGTAATGTTCATTGCCACGAACCATACCTTTTCCTGATACTAAGTAGGAATTACTTCTCATTTCAGCTACACACCATCTGTCCATTTAGAAAAAGAGAATAGCCTCCCTACAATGGTCTGGTCCTCAGGAGATCAGTAGTTCAATTTTATATTCTCTTTTCCTTAAGGAATATTCAAATATGTACTAAGCAAGATGTTGATCTTAACTTCTTTTTTAAGATACTTTCACATCCTCCTCAGAATTCCATTTTTCCTGAATTACTTAATTTTACCCCTTTCTCATAATCTTCTGATGACATTTTCTTTAATAAGGAGCTGGATACTCCTTCACTTAAAAACCAGCTGAGAATGTCTAAAGACAGGAAAGGCTTTCTGAGAGTTCTCATAAGGCTGCTGGCATGGAAGGGGTGGTTAGCATAAGCACCACTGTATTCATCTGAAGAAGTCACAAAACAGTCATCTCTGTTAAAGATTTGTTTTGTGTGGTGAATACCAAAGCTAAATCCTTTGTTATTATCCCAGTCATAAAATGTTCAGGGGCACATTACTTATGTTTACACTGTTCTCCTACAAAAGAAGAATATCTGCTTTCCAAAAAGACACACCTTCTTTCTAGAGGTCAAAAGGACTTGCTACCATTCTAACACTGCACTGAGTAAGCTGTTAGTAATTTCTACATATAAATATATGCACATTTGAAAAAGTGCTAGTGGCCAAAGCTTATTTGTAGCAAGAACCACAGTCATGTAAGTGTTGAAAAAGTACTATTCATTAAATTCCCAGGAAGCAATCAAGAACATTGTTTATTTATCCTTTTGCAACAGTAGAAATGCCAAACTGCCACTCTGAATCCAGGCAGTTCTGCATGCTGGAATTTCATTTTTGCAGTTCAGTCTCACCACGCTTCTGAAAAAGACTGCAGGAGATCTCAGCATCACACTGTAACTCTTGGGGTTTTTCCTTCCTAATTTTTACTTTTTAATTATTGTATCTATCTATCTGTATAAAAACTATAATTTAAAACAACAATATTTATTCTTTGTTACTATTATGATGCATTGCCATATTCCCTATGTATTTGCCATTAGAGTCATTTTTGAAAGATGAATTGTCGTCAAACAATGAGAGGTAATGTAACAAAAAGAAATTTGGCAGGCATAGTAGTGTCCTTAAAGGAAGAGTTACTCCTGTGGTATTTTCAGGTATATGTTGTGGTAATTGGCAAGCATAAAAGAGAAATTCAGAGTCAAAGGCCATGTTCTTTTCATGCTTAGAAAAACCCAACTTTACTGCTGCAGTCACACAAAGAAACATCTGCTGAAGTACTTTGGTGCCCAAACATTCCAGGGGTCTACAAATATCTAGAAGCCATTAGAAGCACCAATAGAAATTAGGCATTCACGTTTCCCAGAAAATAATGGGAATTTGGAGTCAGACATTCATACATTTTAATTTACCTACCTGCTTGAATGACTGAGCACTACAAACACCTTTGAAAATTGGTCATTTTGATCCTTCCCTATATTTGTTTGTGCAAACCTTCATCTTGCAACTACTTAAGCCTGAGCAGATACCTGCTGATTTCAGTGGAGCTTTCTGCACTGGGGTCCACAAAGGTCTGTCAATGTGCAGCAGACTGCAGGATCTGAAAATATAATTTAAATATGTTCAGTGTCTTGGAAGTCTCACAAAGGAAATTAAGAGGGTACAAATTTGGGTTGATTTAGTTCAACCATTTCAAAAAGTATTAAATTAATCTGGAGGAATTATGCTTTTGCCTGGTTTATAAAAGTTATGTCTATATGTCTGTAACTAAGTCCTGAATGCTTGAAAGTTAAATAGGAGTGAAAAGAAAATGTTACAGTGTGGAGAAAAGATGTGGAAACACCCCGGGAAACTTGATGGGCAAAAGAGACTTTATTCATCCCCCACGATGAACTGGTAACTTTAACTGACACGTTTTTTTCTGCCACTTGCATAAATGCACAGAAAAAGACCGTGGTATGAATTCAGTGCAATGTTTAAACACTCACTAAAACTTAAAGCATATATGTTACCTCATTTACCTTGCTGAAGCTGCTCATGAGTCTAAAGTTCCTTTCTCTACTGGGGCCAACAAACACTGCAGTTGAAGGGCAGATTAAAGATAAAGATTTTGGGAAGTGCAGTCGTCATTTCTGGGGGTAGTGAAGATAACTATATTCATCAATGCTGGTTAAGCTCCTGGATGCTTAAATTTCTCCAAGCTTCTTCTTCTTTTTTTTTTTTTTTTTCTCAGAACAAGAAATATTTATGTCCCAGTAGTACAGCCAGAAAAAATGTGGAAGACCTCTGTGCACAGTATTTCAAGATACAGGTTTTTTCTGTAAAATCTTTTGTGGAACTATTATTTGAAATGAAAAACATAGTTGTTCATGCACCACCAAAATTATAAATAGAATAAATTATGAGATATAACTGTTGTAAGCATTAAATCCTCTTTGATATTATGCTCACATCTGTGTCTGATCATGAAACTGTTAAAATTAAACACAATTATCTGTAAGACAGCTAGGTTACTTTATAAAATTTAACCTCATTAGTACATGCGTTTTGAATTGTATGCCTGCTACATCTGCATTCTGGGCTGTTTCTAAATTCCTTGTGAGTGTGTGTGTTCAGCAAGGACTATAAAGTGTTCAGGTGATCTTGTTCACAAGAAAAACACACCAAAACCCGAATTACTACAACGTTTTCCACTGTTCTTTTTGATGGTGAAGTAAATTGTAAAGCTTTATGTTAGCATGTTCCATTAATAATATAAGTCCTTTCGCCCATAACTAAAATAAAAAAGTCTTAAATTCTTCTAGCATGCAATTCCTGAACATGGATTGCCTAAAGGTCTCTACTAAAAACAGTCAGTTTCTCTATACTAGGCTCTCTGAGGAACAAAAGATCCTATATTGCCTTGTTCAGAAATGTGCTCAGTGTTGGTTTGGTATAGATCAGTTAGGAAAGGTGGCCAAGGCACTGTTTTACTAAGACACACTTTCACCATTCTTACTGGGTTTGATTCTGTAAAATAAAAATAGGGTACAGTCCTCTTGGTTTTGAAATCAAAATACTCCTTTTTTTGAAGGAGCAGTGAATGCAAATTTTAACTTTCCCCTAATCCTTTTGAAATGTTTATGCACTGAAATTCAGAGCCCCGGTGAACATGCATTACCTAAGAAAACCAGTCTTGTAACATTTTTAAAATTAGGTGTCTTTTATTTCTGAAAAGCTAATATCCAAACTAGCAACAGTAAAGATGTCCAGGTTTCAGTGAAATATATTTCATAAATTAGCTTATCATTGCACTGATTTAGCATGCCTAGCAGGTGAAAGACAAAAACATGTGTTATCTTCCCTAGGGAACCTTCAATGAATGTCATTCTAGCTTCATATGTCTTTCTTCTCTCCCCTTCTTGAACTGATATAAAATTCTAATGTGTGCCCTCTGGTTCCATCTTCATTGAAATCTAGCAAAACCGCTGAAGGTAAGATAGTGGCAATGGTGCATGAAAAAAGGAAAAAGGAATACAGTGATTCATAGCATACTTGAAGAAAGTTGCAGTTGTTAACAGCGCTACTTTTGTGTGTAGACAGGTTAAAATGTGTCGTATATCAGTGTTAAAAATAAAGTTATTCGTCTTGACTATTTTCACAAAGTTCAGGGGGAAAAAAAGGGCAGTAAAACCTGTGCTGTGTGTATCTTCAAAATTATTTCACATGACTCTGAAAACAAACCACTCCAAGTAGTAGCAATAGTAAAGGCAATATTTTTACATGGATTTTCTTGTGTGGTTTCTGTAGTTTTGAATGGTGATTGCTCTTTGTTGAAAAGCTTCCACATGTTTTCAATCCTCTCTTCTCCAGGACATCCAAGTTACTAATATACATTGACTTTTTTAATTTCACATTTTCCTTGGAAATCATAATTGAGAGTAGACATGGAAAACAACCAGTAGGTTATCACTGTCAGAATTTTAACTTATAGGGACCACATGGTCAATTTAATAAATTTTCACAATAAAAAAAGGAAACATAAGTAAATAAGGCAAAATGAGCCTGTTAAATATTGAGAAATCAATAGCAGAAAATTCAAAGAATATACTCTGTTTCCCCCTGTTAAAGGCTGGATGAGGCACTTAGTGCCATGGTCTAGTTGATTGGATAGGGCTGGGTGATAAGTTGGACTGGATGATCTTGGAGGTCTCTTCCAAACAGGTTGATTCTATCATTCTATGAATTCTATGATTCTATGATTTACAGTAATGAAAGCAAAAGCAGCAATAAAGGAGTAACCCAGAAATAAAATGCTGTGACCAAAGTTCTTTAGTCCTTCTCTGAAAGGTGACAGGAATATGTTGTGACATTGAGTATGCCTAAGAAGCAGAATCTTGACTGAAAGATTTGATGAGTGTTGCTGCCTTTACTGAAAGAGAACATAGTCTGGGAAAGTTGGTAGGTCCAACTTCAGCATTCCTTTTCACATCTAGAGAGAAAAAGCAGACTCACAAACCTGTACATGTGGAAGTGAATCGTAACTGGAGTAGCTGCTGTGAATTTGGGAAGAGTGCTATATGAATAAAGTTCCTGCACAAGTACATGTTTGTGGGAAGGAGTCTGACTTTGTGTGCTGGCTATTGGACTCTCACCAACGTCATGGAAAGCTACATGAGTAAAAACATGTGCAGTGCCTTGAAAATGTAACAATGAGCACATTAGGGGAGTGGAACATCCACTGCCATCAGACAAGCAGCATCATGCTACACAATTCATCTTCTTCAGCCTCTCAACTTAAATCTTCTGCAGCTCACAAGTACACAAGCTATTTTAATTCTTTTTCCCCACCTGCTTTTTGTAGTTATTTGTTGAAAGCAAAGATGACTTTTGGACAGTAAATCATTGGAAAGACCTTTAAGACACCTCATTCTTAAACGACTCGTGACTGTACACAAGCCACTCTCACCTCACTGTATTTCAGGCTCACATGATGTTTTAAAATACTGTAAAAAGAAATTGAGTTCTGGAGACAAATATTTTGATGTAGGATATTTGCAATGATTCATTGGGCTTTGAATCAGGCTATGAAGTTTTTCTTCATTAAACACTTGAAGAAAAAGGGGAGGAAATATGAATTATACTGACTGCATAATATAGATCGTAACAAGCCTGAGAGTCCAGTGTTGTATCTGCCTGCAGAGAACTTTCTTCTTTTTCAGACTAGAAATGAAATAACCGACTGCAATTAGTCTTCCCATAACAGTGAGATTTTTCTGAGTTTTGTGTCCCCATGTTTATGTAGCATTCAACTTACATGTAAATAACACAAAAAGAACAAGTAGGGAGGTGTGAAGGTCTTGAGTCACCAAACCCTTTATGCAAATCCACAGCTTGTAGTGGTAATCAGGGGAGTAATCCTATTGCTATTCTATGGGAAGGATTATGTGCTTGAAGTTATGCATGTGTTTAGTTATTTGGTTTATGCTTTGTTGTTGTTCTTTTTTTTTTTTTTAATCAAAGTACTGTCACTTTCCATGTAGAATAGTGGAAAGGAAATGTTTTAGAGCTAGCTAGTGGTAACAAAATGTGTTCTTTATAAGACTACACTATATCCTTATTTGGTACTGAAAAGACACAAACCAGTTTGATTTTAATCTCCTTCATACTTAAGAAAAAAAGATGGTTCTTCGGTGGAGTAATGGCTCATGTAGAAAGTAAATTTTAGTCAGGTAAGACAACAGGTTATACAGCAAAATGCATATATTTATGTGAACAAAGCTGAGCAGGTAATTTTTCAATTCATATCTAAAATTAGTGTTCCTCTAATATTCTTTTGTTGATTATAAATAGAACTGAATGGGGTTTTTTCAGTACTGCAAACTGTATATTAAATCATTTGCAAAAGGATCCCAGCCCATACTGAAAGCATTTCTGGACACACTGCAGAGTTTGGTTAATGTCAGTAACAATAAATCCAACATATTTGGAGTCACACACTCCATATTTGTTAGATTAGAGATTCTAAATGACTGGTAATGGATTCAAGTGTACAGCCAAATAAAGCTACACTACTCAGAAGCATATGGATCCTCATATTCAAATGTAGAAAAAGTAGTTCAGCTCCAGCCCTTCTTAGTTCTTCATTCATGAGACGATACCTTTACAGCAAAAGCAAATAAGTAAAAAGTTTCTTTTACCCCAAATAAAAAAAAAACCCCAACATTTTTAAAATATAAGTTTGAAGTTAGTCTTCCACAGATAGCCAATTAAATTATGCTAAAAATGACATTTTTAATTAAACACCAAGGTAAGCATAAATGGATTTCAAAATAATTAATCAAACATCAAAAAATTGAAACCTTTTTCTGCTTGAGCAGCAGAAATGAAAGAACCAGTCTTCAGGTCTCATAGAGATTCAATCTAATTTAATTCTCTGT
Organism: Indicator indicator; assembly: GCF_027791375.1. Lineage (NCBI taxonomy): Eukaryota > Metazoa > Chordata > Aves > Piciformes > Indicatoridae > Indicator > Indicator indicator. The sequence goes on from NC_072013.1 coordinate 43,257,288, forward strand.
CTTCTCTAAATAAACATTCCTAAAACCTTTTTTTCATCTGGGGGAATAAGGATGAGAGGGGTAATCAATATTTCTAGCATTTTAATTAAAACCGTTAGTGGAATAAATCCATTTAATTATCAGTTAATGAAATACAAGGTCATTTACCTGACAGGAACTTTGAAGGTGGATTACTAGCTGGAATAAAGTAGAAGAACCCAATGTCACAGCCATTTAGCTTCTGTCAAATTTAAGGTTAAAATCCTTTTAGACTGTTTAACCTATTCTCTACCGTTTTGTATTATGTATGTCAATTGGCAAGAAGAAATACATGATCCAAATTTACCTACCTTTAATTTTTCTCCAAAGTTTCTGCTAAGTTTCTGTCATTTCTTTTCCATTTTTCACCTAAAAAGATGCAAAATTCAAATGAATCTTGAGGTATTTCCACTTATTGCAAGTCTCCTTGACTGAAGTTAACAACTGTGCTTGAACTCAGTTAGGAAATTATTAGCAATGAAACAAGGTAAACACAAATGTAGCCAGTAAATAGAATTGTGGGTGAGGAATAATGGACTGCTTTATTTTTTGTATGCAGTGGAGTAAAATAAAGGGAGGATTTTTAAGGCTGATGTTCTCATTTTGTGTAAAAAAGAAAATAGACACAGAAAGAGTTGTCTCTGGGTTCAGCAGCAAATTTCCCTGTAGTGTCTCGATGGGACAGCAAATCAAGTGGTGAACAAAAGTTCTGCCAGAGAAGCAAGAAGTGAATGTCAGTATTAGCAAGCAGCAAGATCAACAGAGAAAGAAACACCTTTTCCAGGATTCTAGGACAACCATGCAAGCACAGGATAAAAATGAACATTTAAGCGGACTGTGCCCACTTTGTGGTAGGATTTTATGTTCAGAGTTGCTTTTGTGTAATTAGAAATAGATTATTTCAAAATTAAACAGATACTAATTGTTATTAAAACCTCAAGCTAAAAGTATACACTGCCATTTGGGAACATGCTAAGTTGCACTGCTCTACTACTATCTTTTAAAACAAAATTATTTGCTCTGTGACTCTTCCACAGTCTTTTATGTTTGAAATTATTAGGGAAAAAAAATGTAGGTTTTCAAAATTGTTTTAATGAATTAACTTCAAATTGCATTTTCCTATTCATTGTGGCTTTTGTAAGTCACGTTTGCCAAATTACTCATAAACCTCCATGAGACCATGGTTATCGTTCCAATTCTAAAAGGAAGTTAGCTTTGTATTTTTATAGCCAAAGAAAAGTCGTTGTTCTTAACAAAAGGACATCAAGTTCTTGTGTATCACAAACATTTTGCTTTTAGTAATTACAGAAGTGTTTTGGGTGTGTTTTAAATAGTGTTTCAGAACATGTCAAATTCTATATGGAAAAAAAAGGCTGCTCATAACTTTAGTGTGTAAAGACAAATAATGAACCATAGATAAGGGAGGCAGAGTTATTGTCTTTTGTTAGACCATCCATTAGAGTCCAGGATAGAAGAGAAAGCTTAAGGGATGGCTGTCAGCACAATGCAAGGTCGCAGTTGACTATGGTAGCTATGATCCTACTGTCTGCAGCTAAGTCATGGAAAACTTACAGCTGCAAATGAAGAAGTTGGCATAGAAGGAGAGTGGCAGCTAACACAGGAATGCAAAATCCACTTCCCACAGTGAACATGAGATTTGATGTTCTCAGTCCTTCCTTCCTGCAGTGGTGTTGAAGAAGCAAGGCTTCTTCAGTATTAACCAAACCCTATACTGTCCTGTTTTCCTGATGATCAATGGAAGCTACGTTATTCTTAGAGCAATAAGATACAATTTTTCCTGTAACTGATGAAAAACATTGACTGTTCTGAAGTTGTTTTCAAACTTTTCTTTGCTTGCAACCTCATATGATTGTTACACTATAGTATGCATTCCCTGTCTTAAAAATATGTAGAATATGAAGGTCAGGAGTCCATATCTTTGGAATTATGAGTTCATATATATTTTTTTTTCTCACAGTATCACATGATTTGTAAGAGCATATTTTGCCTGCTTGAAATAATATAAGTACCATTGATTTGGATAGAATACAACCCATCTTTGATTTTGTAGCTGTAGTGTGTTTTGCTAGAGGTGCTAGAAGATTTTGAATGGTAGCACTTAAATGACCTCACTGGAGGAGGAGGGGAAAAAAAACAAAACCTTTCAAAATGTCATGAATGCAATAGCTTTCACTCCCTGTATGTTAAAATGTTTATAATTCTTGAACTACTTGAAATCCTGATACTACTTTTACATAATTGTTTAATGAAGAAAAACACTGCACTGAAGGACATCATACCTACTACAGTCACCAGTTTGAGAAATCATACAATCATAGAATGGTCTGGGCTGGAAAGGACCTCCAAAGATCATCTAGTCCAACCCACCCTGCAGTAAGCAGGGGCATCCTCAACTAGATCAGGTTTTTATATTTTATATCAGTTTTTATATTTTAAAGCTTGATAGGTTTAGCAGACCAGAAGTTATTTTTAATATTGTATGACATGTGTGTTTGTATTATTTTAGAACTCTTTTAAGCTGTTAATTTTTAATAAGAGTCTGAACAAGTTTACGTAAAGAAACTCAGAAATGGTGGCACAGATGAAGGAAGAGCTGGTTTTAATATGGTAGAATTTCTGGGCCAGTTATTCCCAGCTTTTGGATTAGTATTACAAGGATGGCATGTCTGTTATAACTTTGTGGTATCAGGACTAATGAAGACTATAGTGTTTGTAAAATCCATCATCCTAACTTCAGGGTAATGTCGGCAGTACAGCTGGCTGTGAAAGCAATCAGAATCTCTTTGTCATCCAGACCCAAAAACATTTGCAGAAGATTACTGCTATCAAAACTGAAGTTTCTCATTGTATCCTTCAGTTGTCCCTATTGCCCAATAACACAGAGGATTCCTCTGAAACAATGAAAGAGTAATAGGCTGAGCCAGCTATTTCATTATGTTGCAGTGATGACCTAGGGATGATTTTCTGATGGGGCTATAGAGGAGTTGGCCTTTTGCAGAATTACTTCGTGTTCTGCAAAGGAACAGAGGCTTCTGTGGCTCCTTGATCTTTGTGTGGTCAATACACTGTGGGTTCACCACCTCAGGATGAAACTATCTTGATTCTCAAGATGCTGCTTAGAATGTTTTTCAGCATGTTCTTTACATCTTTTATTTGTTTCTTCACATGAGAAGAAAATACATAGTTAAATTCAACCAAGTAAATAAGCCCCAAAATATTTGTGGACTCATTCAGTATTACATGTAAATCAGAATATGCACAGATCTCAAAGAACTTTGTACAGTGATAATCACTGTTTCAGAAGTATTGCTTTACAAGAAACAATAGTTGCCTGATCTCTGTGGGTTACTCAGATGCAAATCGGGACAATTTTTGACTATTTGTGTTGGTTTCATTCTTGTTATGGTTTTGCAGGATATAAAATATGGTGAATTCAGCAGCATGCCAAGAAAAGTGCTCAGTAAAGTCTTCTTGTAGCTGTAATGCACTTTTAATTTTAGGGGGAACTGTCAAAGTTCCACAATATGTCCTGCAGAATTCTACAAAATCTGGCAAATCACACCAAAGAGATATGGGTGGGGTTTTTTTAGCTGCAAGCATTGTAGATTCATTGCCTGGAAAGCCTTACATTTCAGATGTGTGTGTGCATTACAAATATGAAACATAGTGTTGGACTTACTCCCATAGAGAAAAAGTACTTAAAATTAATTGGATCATTTGAGTTTTAAAGCTTTTTTTTTTTTTTTGTCCTCACATTTCTGTTGTGAAAGTTCTTTCCCATTTAACAAAAATAAACAAACAGAGCCCTGATGTGACATTGATGTGGTAATTCTAGGAGCTTCAAAGAGGACATACTCTTTTCTCTGCACCTGTAGATTCTGTCTTCAAGGTCTGCAGGTATTTGGATTCAATATGAATAGAGTATATAGTCCTTTAGCATCTTCCATTCCTTTCACTGTCAGAGGCACTGGAGATTCAGAATGTACAGAAATTGTAGAAACAAATCCAGGTTTCAGCTAACTCTGATACTCAAGCCAACACATCCAGCATCTTATTATGAGAATGGTATAATAATAATTAATACATCTTCCACTTCTAGATATTGAGAAAAGAAGCATAGGAAAAAAAGTGAGAGGATCAGAAATCTTCTTTGTGGTAATAATGAGATTGTAGAAATGGAACTTACCATATTTAAAGCAAAGCTGGCAGGATCATATGGATAAATGCAGAACAGAAGGAAAGGATTAGGAAGATGAACGCATCTTTACATTGTTTGGAAGTGTATTTTGAAAGATATTGATGTTAAATTTTATTTTTAAAAAGATTTTTAAGCTCTACACAGGCTTGGATGGAGTTCATTATGTTAGATATTTCTGGGAACATACTATGCCTATAAATAAGGATTTTTGACTTCAGATACAAAATAAAACAGTCTAGAATCATAAAAGTCTTGTCTGTATCAAAGAAATATTTCTGTATTTGGTACAGAATCATGAATGTAACTGTGCTTGTTCAAGTCCCTTGCTTATAGAGCTTGTACAACTGTAAACTGGATCTGCTCTGCAAAAAGGCTGATCTTGAACCAGCTCAGTTGTATCACTACAGCTCCCCAAAGACTTGAACTCTCAGAGGAGGTGATGCTCAGCAGTGGGCTTTGTGACACAGTAGGACGAGCAGTTTTGGAGCAACAGGTTAGTTCTTGAGGATGTTGTTTAAAGCTCTGAACAAACTCAACAAGATGCTCAGTTCATGTTTGCGAATATACTTGCAGCCACAGGCTTACTTTGGGGAGAGGCATGATGTTAAAATGTTATGTTAAAAAAAAAGCATGATGGAAAGCAAAGCTAGTACTGCTGACAGAACATTTCTTTCTGTAATGCCAGCTCTGGAAAACGCTGCCTTGGACTCTGTCATAGAATTAACAGTGAGCACTGCATCTGATTACAACTTGGTTATTTTCATTTATAAAGCAACTATTTAGATACACCCGCACCCTCCCACCCCCACCCTATATGTATTTATAAATGCTACACAGAAGTTTCAAAGTATTATATGAGCTTTCATCGTATTTTAGATATTTTTAAAAAAGCTTTCCTGCCATTTTAAATGTTCAGTCAAAGAAGGATGTACATTTCATGTGTATATTTCTCTTTTAAAAAATATCCTGATGTATTTAAAGAAAAAAAGAATTTATATGTTGTATGATTTACAGTCTTGGGAAAAAAAATAACATAGACATAACTTTGCAGTTTTTGTGATGCATGAAGATCAGATTTTTTAATGTTGGTTAATGCTTTACTAATTAAAGTGTGCATGTTAATTAAAGCAGAGGCTAATGTTAATTACCTATATTAATGGAATCTCATGTAGCACCTGCCTGAAGCAATGGGTTCAATTTTCAAAATATCTCAATTAAGGCTGAAACTTTTGATTTGCATCTAGTAGGGTTTCAATTAACTGCATTGCAAACTTAAATAACACACTTAAAGGGGTAATATCACCAATCACATGCCACACAGTGGAATCGGTCGGTTCAATTATTGACTATAACTATGAGAGCTTTCACAGTTGGTAGGTGAGTACTATGATATTGGCAAGTGATTTTTGTCTAGGGCTGGCATCATTTCTGAGACTGGTGAAAGAGAGATGTTAAATTGCTGTACTTGTGTCTCACTGCAATTCCATTGTTGAGGGAGACAAAAATAGAATGATGTTTGCTCACATCCAGCGTTTAATGGTGAAGATTCAGCTTGTTCCTCTGAAATAAATGACCACAGTTCCATGACATGGTAAGGCGTTTTATCAAACAGCAAAGCAACATTTGTGATAAAGTGTGCAATGTTGCAGTGTAATTCTTAGCCAAGCCAAGAGATGTGATTGTATTCCCAATCTCTGGCTCAGCCACCACAGCGTTACATGTTGACATAGGAGCTTTAATGAGCAGCTTCAGGAAGCGATTAACAAAGCACTAGAAATAGATGCAATCATGCTGATTGGAAATTCTACCTAAGCTCCATAAACAAGACTGTAATGTCCTGCTACCATACAACTTTCTATGGTAATTATTCCTGATAGCTCCAAGACTTGAACTTTTAATCTGAGCCTACTCCAATAACACATTGGTGGTTCACTTATAATGAAACCAAGATCAAAAAAAAACCCCATGCTACATTCTCTTGATTTGGACACACAGTTGAAGAATGGACGTGGGGTTCTGTGGTAGGATCTGAATTTTGTTCTTACATGTAATGCAAAAGTATATCCAAGCATAATTCCTATGTTGTCTCTGTGGAAAGAGACCACTAGAGAGTCAGTTTTCAACAGTGCTCAGCAAAAAGAACCTGGAGTAGAGGAATAGCCTGTGGCTACTTTACCAGGATCTCTCACCTGCACCTATATATTTTCCTGCTAAAAATATCCTTAGGCTTTAGGCCATCCTATTACAGTGGATGCTGACTATTTAGGCCATCCTAATACAGTGGGTGCTGACTATTTGTATAATAGATTGCCTCTGCCTGTTAATAAAAGCTATAATATTATACTGTAACACTCAGGGTGCATTTTAATTAATGCTGTGACAAAACCAAAAAAAATCATCAAAGTATCAATCAAACTGTTTAAGGAATTTGTGAGATTAGAATAAAACCTTTCACCAAACTGCATTTAAAATATTTGTTTTAAAAATGACCCTTGACTTCTGAGTTATTAGTTTGTGGCCTCTCTTGGGTCTAGATTAATCAGTGTGTAATGATTTTCACTTCTAAGGAGCCTGTGTCCCACGTCATGTTTTAAGGTCGTTAATTGGTTTAGAACTCGTACTTTTTCTGTCTCTGGAAATACATTAACATCTATCATGATCTGAGTTCCCAGCATCCCCATGTAGTGATACTCAGCTTCTTTAACAGTATCATGATTTTTATAGGTACTCTATGGCCACAAAGTATTTTGGAAATGCACATCTTTTAATCAAAGTTTTCACTTGTAGTAACTGAACTTCAGATTCCTCCACTCAATATACATTGTATTTTAGCTTCAGAAATGTCACATTTTCATGGGTCGAGTTAAAAGATATAGCATATTATACTGTGATATGTTATTGTCATCTCAGTTATTCCTCCTAATATTGTTTGAAGGAAAAAGATTAAATTGCTCAATTACATATTCACATGAACATTTGTTACATGCATGTGTCATCTTTAGACATCTACATCTTAAGCAGGGGGTGATTTTGCTGTTCTCAGTCTGCTTGGGACCTTGCTGCTTTTCCTTGTGAAATGGCAACATAAATGTTCATATCCATCTAAATATCTGTCTAAACTTAAAGGTGTCCGGTTTGTTGGACTCCTGGTAGGACAGAATAGTCTAACAATAAACCTTGTATTCATTTGGCAATTTTAACTGCACTCTAAATGAGAAATAATACAGCACCAGACGGCAGTATCTTGTGTAATGGTCAAGTCTTTGATGAAAATCTGTTGAAATCATTGTATTTACAAGATTACTGAGTTGAGGTCTCTCTGGGCATTAGTTGGCTCAAAGGCACTTAGCCAATTAAGGCTATTGGAAAAAATGAAAGCAATCCAACCTCAAGCGTTCTGAAAGGAATCTTTAACACCGTTTACTTCCCTTGCTGTAGGAACTATAAGAGAGCACTTTCAATATCCTGGGTGTACTTGGCTTGGTTTTATTTAGCCTAGGGTGGTTTTGAGTGAGAAAGAAGTGTTTAATTTGTTGTTTAAATCACGAAATAATATAACATAAAAAGCGTCTTGACTGAGTGATTTCACAGTATCATTTTTTGGGGAAACAAGGAAGAAAAAGGCCATGCAAATTGGGGTGGGTTTTTGCCAGGGATGATTTGCAAGGCACACTTGTAAAGTTCTTATTCTTACCTTTTGGCATATTTACTCCTCCTGGGCTGTTTGCCTTATGAGCAAGTGAGGACCCTAGGTGATTTAGTCAAATCCAGGTTTGGTCTGGAGTCATGACAAGTTTGTAAAGGAGGTCTTGGGGAAGAGTAAAATGAGAACTGCATAGAATGAAGTCTGTTATTTTCAACAAAAAAGGGAAAGAGCAAATAAATTGAGTCACATTAGATAGTCATGGGCTAGAATGTGTAGTATATTTTTTAAGGGTTCACATAAGAGTCAATTATGCCATTTTTACACTGGCAAAATTCCCTTCTACACTCTGGAAGGCTTTCCTCAATACAGTACCTAAAGAACTTGAGTGCTGGATATAGGCATTTCTTTTAAAGTTATTTTTGGAGCTTTAACACACACAACATAGATGTGAATCAGAATCTACATTAAAGTGCTGAGATAAAAGGTTTCCAGTAAATTTTATCTTCATAATGCAATAAAGTGTTATCACATTAGAATCCTTGTCAATGTAAGGTGTCTAACATGTTTCTGAAAAGGAAACATTAATGAAAAATAAAAGAGAAGTTTTTATTGTATGAAAAGAGATACAAATTCTGTTATATTTAAAGACTCTATCTGTCCAGTTACTTTGCCTTAGCCTTGAAAAATCTCTTTACATGAGTGGATCATTCTTAATATTTTATATGTGTATATAAACTGATGTTTTTAAAAATCTGGTTTTACTGCATGTTGTTGCATGTCTCTAGAGGCATACAGCATTTTTATTTTCAAGTAAATTTATATTAGTTACAGTCTCCAGCTGTTTTAGATATAGAATCATTTCCTGTTGGTACAGTTTGCAGAACAATTCCTTTTTTTTTCTTCTCAGAAGAATGAGAAATTTAATTTAGCAAAGACATCCTATAATTGCCTTTATATCTAGCAAGGTATCTAGCAATCTAAATATTTTATTTTATTTAAAACATCTGTCTACATAATATCATATGACTATGCAAGCCTATATCAGCCTTCTGAAAGACAGCTGCTGCCACTTTTATTTAATTTATAAGAGACCAACAAAATTGCTCCTTAAGATAAAGCCCGTCTGCCACTGAGTCATATATAAAAAAATTCTGCAAGATGAAAATTGCTTGCATTTACAGTTCTTGTTAAACTAATCTAGGTTTTTTCAAATTTAGAAACATCATTTTTTTTTCTTCTCCTTTTCCCTCTGCCCCCTCCTCCTTCCCCTCCACCCCCACCCCTCCCCCAGTCATTATGGAAACATAGGAGCTTTAGATATACATTTTTTAGAGGCTCATTTTATTAAGACTGAAGGTACATTTCTTTTTAAGATGAAATGCAAACTAGAGTCACATCTTAATTGCTCGCTTGTGGGATCTGTTTATCTCCTGCTATGTTCATTTTCACAAGCATTTGGTGCAAATTATACTGGTCAGGATTTTGTTGCAGTTTTTCAGAAAACACCTATTGATAATGTCAATATAGATCTTTATCCAGTTCGTGTTGCTAAGCTTTGTTTGCAGTGATTGCAAACTGCTTCTTTGTATGAAGCAATTCATACTGAAAAGAAAAATGTTTAATAGATAGTATCAATTTAGGCGCAGCAGCTGTCCTAGAAAAATAGACATAGGCATTCTACAGTATGTCTGTATAAGACAAGTTTACCTTTTCCAGGGTAGTAATCAAAATATGCCTTTTTGGAGAACTAAGAGTATGAAAGGAAAATGTTTATGGTTCCCTACTGGCACACAGTTATGATTGACAGGAAAAACCAACATGTATGCCACATGAGACATCTTGTTCAGGAACTTTCAGGAGGGTAGTAAATTGGTGTTGGCACAAACACAAAAAAATAAAATGACTTGATTCAGCAGTTTTCAATTCTAAATCCCCAGGCTCCAAAGAAAGAAGTAAATATTCATCAAATGATCAAAATTTATATTGATTTTTATTCTGCATTAGCAGCTCAAAGTCAAGAATCTTGACAGGGTGGATGTCGGTTTGAATGATTCTCTTTGAAATAAGGATACAGGCAGTGGGCTGAGTGCTCCTGTGCATTCCTGAACCATAGGAAAAGACTATTAGAACCCTAGGAAGCTAAATTTTTTAAAGAATAGTATAAAGGCATGCTTGTTTCTGTAGTGTTTTGATAACTAAATTTGTGTTATTAGTATGTAAAGTAATTCTTGTTTTTCCTGCTTTGCTCCATCCTTTCCATTATCATCTAAGGACAACTTTTCTGCAGCACTTCAAAGGGGAGTGGTAGTTCCCGTGCTCCAGTAACTGAGTTAATATCAGTACTTTCCCAAAGTAACTGTGTTTTAGAGTGAAGTGGTAGTCTAGCAGAGCGAAGGAAGCAAAGATACTATCTGTGCATTATACATCTTTAATTTTGCAGTTCCTACCAGGGATTAAATAAAGATCTTGGGGGAGGGGATGAGGGAAGGAGGATGGAAATCCAGGGGAAGAGAATGTGAGGATGAGTGCAGCACCGCAACACAAACGTGATGACTGTAATTACCGAGCTGTGAGATTTAATGAGAAAGCCTGTATTAGAGTGAAGGAGAAAATCATAACCATCACCTCAAGTCTATAGCAGTATAATTGGATCTCAGCCCCCAGCAAAAAGTAAATAAATAAGTTAGTGACATTTTTAACAAACTTAAATGTATTGAGAATAAAAGGGGAAATTATCTCCATTACTGTACTGTTGCAGTATACTTGGGGTTTTTTTAAGTATCTCAGCTTGCATTAAAATGAGATTTGTGGCTGTAAAACGGAATAAGAGAATGGTGTGTGAGGGGAGGGGTGTTAAATAAAAAGCAAAGTGAGGCAGAAATCCTGTAACTATCAAAGTGTTAACAAATTTCCCAAATGTCCTAGGTGCTTACAATTCAGCAAACATCTTTAACAGCATAGCTTTAAAATTAAATTTTACAAACATTATGGGTAATACTTTAATAGTATGCAAATTGCAATGAAGTCAGCAGTGGCAAAGCTGACCTCTCAGCAATACAAATATTTTATGTTTAAAACAGTTATCTTTTTACAATTCCCTCTACCTCAGTAGGTGTCAGGTTCTTCAAGAGGCTCCTCATCTGAGAATCAAAAATAAGCTCAATGGAGTAGCAGTTTGTGCCTGCTTTTTATACATGGCAATGCAGTTGTGCAGTTCAAGTTGTTTTTCTGTGGTTGCAATAATTACTAATATTTTTACTAATAATATTTCCTCAAAGTTATTTTTGAAAAATTTTCTAATTTTCCTCAAAACCCATATATATGTATCTCACATTTTTTCCTACCCATACATATGTCTCTCACATATATATGGGTAGAAAAAAATAATGGACAGAGAAGAACACTTAGCCAGCATTTCCCTAGTATTATTATGAAGTAAGATGTAGTCTTTATCTTTCATAGTCTGCCTTACTTAATTTTGCAGTGGAGACAGAGTCCTGTGTTAATACATGCACAATTTTATGTCATTAATAATTCAATAGCTAAAAAGTTGTTGAAACAAAAAGTTATGATTTATCCCTGTAAGAAGAGAAGAAGTAAAACCAAAACATACAAAAACCAAAACAAACAACCCAAAACCAAACAAACAAACCCCCAAAACCAAACAATGCTTTCCTTGTATAGTAAAAAAACATTTTCATCTTTATGGGTAATATAACATCAAATAGCTTATCGAGGCATGGAAAAATCCCCTTCAGTTTCAGAAGTCAAATAAGCTTTCAATGAGAGTCTTTGAGGTAAACTCAGTGTAGGAGTTTAGACTGAAAAATGATTGACACAATTGAGCCTTTCAAAATATTTGACTCAAAATATCAAATCAAAGGGAAACTAGCTGAAAATCTCTGCAGTTTTGTGAGTTGACATGTGTAGGAAATTGTGGGACTAGTTGTTAAATATATTTGTAATTATTAAATGAATAAATATGAAACATTTCTCAAGCGTAAAGGAGTTTAAAATGGAGCTACTCAGAATAAAATCAAACTGTTTATGCACCACTTAAAGTCATTACTTTGTAACATGCTCACAAATGTAGTAGTGTTACAGAAATATAATTTCATATTTTTCCTACTTTTTCCTCTAATACGGCATCATCTTACTGGTAATTTCTATATTTTATATAGGTTCCTCTCACCATAAATAATATAATTATACAAAAATCTCTATTCATTAAAAGATACCAAAATATAAAGCAGGAGCACCACTACAGTGTGGTAAAATTAATTAAAAAGTCATTGTACCGAAGTAACTTCATATTCATACACTGCAAGTTTAAAGAAATAAATAATTACCTTATATTTATTTCCAAGTGAGATTTTTCAATAAAATAAATTCAGATAACTTGGAAACTACTTTATACAAATAACTCATCAGGTTCAGTTCACTGTGAGTTAGTACACATCTTTGGTCAAGTGTTAAAATGAAAAGATAAAGCATATTCTACTGTGATATGTTAGTACACATCCCAATGGTAAAAGATTTCTCCAAAATATGCCCAAAGTAGATCTCAGAGCAAAATTTCCAAGGAATAGGTTGTAAGATTTTTATATTCGCTCAGTCATGCTGTGCTGGGATGTGTTGGGTAGTTTTTGCTAGGGAGGTACCAGTTTTGCAAGACCTACTTTCCCTGATTTTTAAATAGAAACATCCATGTCAGTCTGCTGTGGAGATGGGCAGAGGAATGTGCACCATCACTCTGGAGTTTTTCTTGGACATGTGTGCTGTCCTGAGCATTGGTACCTTAAGGGCATGGCTCTTTGGAATGCCCAGCCTTGCAGATAAGTTAGGTGCATTGCCTGTCCATGTTTTCTGGTACCCAGGCCCTTGAGAGGAACATGACTTTTAGAAGCATCAGTGCTTTGAATGATAGGCAGAGTCTCTAACAATCCTTTTTAAGCCACTTCATTGCTCTAGAAGTGCAAACAGAGGGAATGGTAGGAACAATCAGAACTGTGCAAATAGTGGAGGTTTTAATTAAGTAAGGTTAAGTTTACAGTTTTAGCACATGGAGGGAAGAGTTTCAGTGTCTGACAAGTCTTTCCTCTTCTTGACTACTTATGGAACTTGAGGCTGACCCAAAAGGTATTTGACCTTGTGCTTAAGTACAGTGTATCTATCTTCTGACCTCCTATAACAAACTGTTTCCTCTGCTGAACAGGAGAGAAAGACAAAAGATTGTGTTGATGAATCGGTACTTTAATAGCATAAATTCTTATAGGTTTGTAAGAAGGTGACTGTTCGGCTTACCAGTCCTTGTGGCATGTGAAGAGGTGTCACTGAAGGAGCTGGCAGGCATGTGGCAGTTTAGATGAAATGCATTCTAACTGTTATGTTGATGGGTTTGGCTGGATCTGCATCCTTGTTAATTTGTGCACTCTGCCTGATTTTAGCAAGCACTGTCATCCCAACCCTTTCTGTTGTTAGAGCAAGCCTGTTCCCCACCTGACCCTCAGTTATTACAAACCCTTCTTTTGTGTCCTGCCTGTCACTCACGGTCTGCAGGCTGGAGATGTAGATCTGTGAGGCAACAAAAGTAGCAAAAGATACTGGCCATTGTCCAATTTCCATTCTTACAAGGACTTGTTTTTCACCTTGCAGTTTTGGAATGCTGTTGTCAGAAACTATTCAGTCTTGGAGGTCTCTGGAGAGGTTAATCCTTTCATACTTTTCTTCAGTGTTTTTTAGTATTTGTGATATAGGGAACTTCTCTGGGTATGCAGTTGAGATCTTTTTGAAGTACAGGGCATGCCATGCTCTTGTATTGTATTTAGTGTTACACTGAACAGAACCAAAGGCAGAGGGGCACTCAAGAATTAGACACCAGAGGTCCAGATTTTAAATTAATAGCATGATCAGGACACTTCCATGCACTTGGTTAGACAATACTGCTGAGACTACACTGCTGATTGCATTTGCACTCCACAATCCTGAAGTCATAGGTCGCGTTCCTAATCTTTGTAACAAAACAGCAAAAACCCAATGTATTTCTGAAAGCCAGGGGAAACCCTGCAAAAAGTTATTGGTGTTATTTACTGTCTTTTTTTTTTCCTTTTCCCCTATTATTTCTGATGGCTCTGGGAACTGCCTGAAGTTCTGCTTGCTATTACACAGCTCTACTTTATCTAAAATTTCATTTTCTGGCTCCTGTAAATATCACAGTGGTGCTGTTACTTAAACTCCACAATGAGTTTAAGTACCTTGATAAGTAAGAATGTTGTCTTGTAATTTTTCCTCATTCTATGTGGAGGCTTCACATTGTTGTGCTGGTTTTAGTACACTAATTAAAAAAAATGATACATTTATTACCAATATAAAAACATTTCTGAGATTTATAATGATAAAAACACTTTGCTAAGATGTTAACTGGTAACAAGCATGCCCTGATTAACAGAATGAATTTCCTGCGTGATCAAAACCCAGCACGTCCTTTGTATTAGGACTCTCAATGTTCAGCTCTCAGTAAACACATTTTATGATATAGGATTATTTTTTAATCTGATTCAGTCCTGAAGAGAGTGTGCAAGGTGAAGGATGGAAGAGGCAGGAAGGGTAACGCACTATTGAAAGAAGTGAACTGCAGCAAGGTCCCCGTATTAGTTATGCAGGGGGAAGGGGGAAAAAGAGAAAAGGAAAACAGACAAACACCAAAAGATAAGAATTACCATCCTGCTATACTGAGGTTTGAAGCAGTATTTCCAAGTCACTTGAAGTCTTAGAAGCTTAGCTCACTAAGTTTAGGACTCGATGATCTTAAAGGTCTTTTCTGATCTAAATGATTCTATGGTTCTTCTTTACAATGCCACATCAAATGCCAGGCTGACTGCTTGGAAGTACTGCTTCTACCATAAGTGCTTTCTGCAAGAGAAGACCTATTGGCTGGTTGTGTGGATGGAGTAGTGGATGGTCAAGTCTGTATAGAGTCTTCGGTCAGACTCTTGCCTTATGAAGAACTCTTTCTGTAATCTACATCTCCATGGAAGACATTTTGAGCCATCTACTCTTCAACATAATTTTATTCAGTAGCTGTATCTATGACAGAGCCAAGGTATGTTTCATGTCTTGCAGTAAAGCCTTCTGCACAACTTTATAATATGGAGAAATGGATTATGACAGAAAACAATAAAATATGCTTGAGGACACAGATATGATCACATAAATGCTACTACGATCAGCTTAATTCTGGTTCTAAATTACTCCCAGTTTTACCTTTCAAGAAATTTGCCAGTTACAGAGATATAAAGACTGCCAAGCTGGGATGTGCATCCTTTTAGAATGCTGCAATTGAGGATGCACTTCTGTAAAATAAACATACTTTAGGTGAGCCTTCTAAGACTACAAGCTGCGTAATACCTTCTGACCACTTCCTTGTTTGACAGACACTGGAATCCTTATGCTTATTCTCACTGGATAAGGAATTGGCTGCACTCACAGAGCAATGACTCAGTGTCCAAATAGACACCAGTGATAGGTGTCCTCCCTCAGGGGTCAGTACTGGAACCAGAGCTGTTTAACACTTTTGTCAGTGGTATGGATAATGGGATTGAGGCACCCTCAGCAAGTTTGGGGATGACACCAAGCTGTGTGGTCCGGTTGACATGCTGGAGGGAAAGAAAGCCATCCAGAGAGACTTGGACAGGCTTGAGAGGTCGGCCCAAGCCAACCTCAAGAAGTTCAACTAGGCCTAGTGCTTGCGGTCCTACACCTGGGGTGGGGCAATCCCAAACACAAATATAGGAGTGGCTCAAGAACAGCCTCAAAGAGGAGGGCCTGGGGGTGTCAAATGTTGAAAAACTCAACATGAACTGACAATGTGCTCTTGCAGCCCAGAAGGAAATCATGTCCTGGGATGCATCAAAAGAAGTGTGACCAGCAGAGTGAGGGAGGTGATTCTGCTCCTCTACTCTGCTCTCATGACACCCCACCTGCAGTACTGTGTCCAGTTCTGGTGCCCCCAGCATAAGAGAGACATGGAGCTGCTGGAGCAGGTCTAAAGCAGGGCCATGAAGATGATCAGAGGGCTGGAGCACCTACCCTAAGGGGACAGGCTGTGAGAGCTGGGCTGTTCAACCTGGAGGGAAGAAGGCGGCTCTGGGGAGACCTTAGAGCAGCCTTCCAGTACCTGAAAGGGGCCTGCCAGAAAGCTGGGAAGGGACTTTTTACAGGGGCTTGTAATGATAGGATGAGCATGAATAGGTTGAAGCTTGAGGAGAGCAGATTTAGAGTGGATATATTAGGAAGAAATTCTATACAGTGAGGTGGGTGAGACACTGGAACAGGTTGTCCAGGGAGGTTGTGGATGCCCCCTCTCTGGAGATGTTCAAGGCCAGGTAGGATGAGGCCTTGAGCAACCTGGTTGAGTAGAAGATGTCCCTGCCCATGGCAAGGGGATTGGAACTAGATGATCTTTAAGGTCCCTTCCAATCTAAGCCGTTCTGTGAGTCTATCAATTTATGCTTTAATTTAAGAGGCAATGTTTTTATCCAGCATACGTTCCACTAATGGCAGAGGAACTGAACTACGTCTGTATTTCGTATGTAATTCTAAAGTACAGCCTAATGTGGCAGTGGTATAGCTTTCCTACAGCACTGCAGAGAAAGGATAATGCAAGGTAGGATATTTTCCTAATTCCAATGCAACTAAATATGTTATAAGTTGTATATTTAAAGCACAGAATAGTTTGCTTTCAGTAACATAGACCATAACAAAAGGCTTCTACTCTGTAGGAAACAGTATCTGAAAACACTTTACTTTCAACACCAATTCATTGACATTTATTTTAGTACATTCCAATATAAAAAATGTTTGGAGCAGAACACTAGCACTGATTTCTCATTTCCAATTTATATTGGTGTAAATTTTGAGTCTCTCATTTGACATTCTTTATACAACATAACCTTTCAATCTCCTTCCTCCCACAGTAACAGCCATTATCCCTTGTCTTGTCTTTCTCCACTTCAGAATAAGGTTATTCTAACATGTAGGTCTAACAAGAAATACAATGTATTTTCATTGGCTTGTATTGTTAGTGATTACCTGATCATGTTATATAGTGATCTGTATAGTAAAGGACATTCTATGTAATCATGCAAAACCAGTCTTAAGGAACAGATTCTTCACCCCAGGCTCCTTCGGTTTATTTATAAGATCTTGTTTTTTAGAAAATGAGCTTTCTGACAATAACCTTGAAAATATTTACCATTTTTAATCAATCACTAGAACTGAATATCTGGCACTAGTATAGAATGTTTTAACTGCCTTTCCCCAAAGACTACTGTTTTTTCAGAGTCTTGTTCAGAGATTGGATCCTCCAGTCTCAGGAAAATTAAAGCATTTTGTCACTTTATTATTGGAAATAATTCAGAATGTTGTAATCTCATTTCAATCTGATAGGACAATCGCTGTTAGTGAATCTGTACAAGTGTGTAACCAGATCATTACCAGCTTCTTTACTGTGTTTTTACTGGGAATAAAGGTCGCTTAGAAGAGCAGAGTGGAAAACAACTACTAAGTATCATTCCTTGGCATTTTTCCCCATGTTCAGTTTTTCACTGATTCTGACCTGTTACGTCCTCTAAAAACAAAGAAGAAACTGAATTCCACTTCTAAGATGTAAAAAGTAAATGAGTGATTGGCCCCCACCCAATTTCTATTAGTTATATTTGGGATGACAGACATATCAGTAGAATTTCTCAGATATCTGTGTCCATAGAGATGTGGTAAGACATTAATTTCTTACAGTTGTGTTAGGTAGCAAGAAAACACATGTAGGGCAATCTGAAAATGCACACTCAAAATAAGCTAGAAGGTAAAGCAAGTAGCTTTTCTATATTTGATTTCCATTAATAAAGTTGTTCCTTTATTCTGTCAGAATACTGCAGAACTAGTTCTTCATTATCACTAAAGATTTTAAGTTGAAAATAAACTGCAATAGATTTGTTACATAGCTATGCTGTGTACTATTTTCTAGATAGTACCTTGTGCCTGCTAGTTTAGCTTCTGCAGAAGGTAGGGTTTTAAGACATAACTGATCAATACCTACTCGAGGTCTTCAAAGCCTCTTTGGATTTGCAGTTGATATCAGTAGAACAGGGATAAAAAAATGCTTAAGTACAATAGTGAGATAAATGAATTCATACAGAAAAGAAATCAGAGAGATCCATCTGAAGCTTGGCACTGCCCGGGTTTGAGTTGCTGTAAGTATTCACAATCATTGAAGACAGAAATTGGATTTTTAAAAAAGATACAATTGATTTATAGAGGGATCATATTTCTCAGGTACAAGAACTGGGACACAATTGCTTGCAGTCAGGATTGGTAGTGTATGATGTTGATGGAGTTCATAATCCTCAGGACAAGAGGACCTTATAGCTGTGAGGAAAAAATAGTGGATTCTTTTTCATCCCTCTCCATATATTTGCTTGCCCATTCCATGCTGTTTTTCCTTTTCCCCAGTATTCTATTTTATCCTCCTTTTTCTTCTCCCATTTTCCAAATACATTAATGATTTACCTACTTACAAATACTTCTGCAAGTGAATGGAAAATGAAAAAATCTGTGAAAAGCTGCTTGTTTTAATTTCCCTTTTTCTTATTTTATAGCTCACTCAAACCTTAATGTTTTACTTTAACTGGACAATCCCAGTTAGTTAGTCTTGTATTCAGCTAATCCACTGATAACATGATGTGGTTTAATTTTCTACTATGAAAGCCTTGTGTTTCATTTATGTACACACTAAAAGAAAGGTGTGGTTTACTTGGCATTTTTATTGCCTGTCTCCTTAGAAATTTGTTAAGGGCTTTCTGGGGGTTTTGTTGTTATTTTTGTTTGGTTGGGGTTTTTTTATTCTTAAATGCATATTAGAGTTTGCTGACAAACTTAAGAAATCCCACTGTGAAAAGCAACTGAGAGTGAAAGTTGTAAATGTTTGAAAGAGAAATTTTTAAAGGAAGTGGAATTTCGAAATCAGATGCATTGTTACTTAACAAAAATTGTACCGAGGCAAGATGTAAGCAAATATAACTGTCATTACCACCCCCTCAGACTTCCCTTACTGATATTCTTCAGTGCCTATTTCCCTTCACTTGCCTGATTATTTTTAGGTTTTGCAGATATCCCTTCTCCTCTCTCTCTCTTCCACTGCTTTCACTTTACAGATGCTGTGCTGCTCCATAGAATGGTAACTGTCATGCTGCCAGCAGCCAAACTTCCTTTCCCCACCTTTCACAGCAGAAAATGCAAGAGTGCTTATACAAAATTTCCTCCATGCTTGTTGCATTTACTAACCATAGCAGTAAATAGTTAAGCAGGCATTCTCCTCCTATTGGAAAAAAAAAGAGGATGTAGTTAAACAGAAGTAGCAGTTTGTGAAGCAATATCAGAATTTATAATGTGTTTTTCTTTCAGTGAAGCATATTAAAAGAAAACAAAGTCCCAAAGTGCTTTTGAACTTACTCTACCCTCTGTTCTTTGTCCTGTTCCTAAGGGCAAGTGTGGCAAACAGCAGATTTCATCCTTTTATCATCTGGTTCTCTGAGCCTCGGAATCAAACTGATCACCACAGCTGCAATAAATAAAGTGTCTATTCAATAAGATACAATGCCAAATATTATTCAACATTCTTCTGGCCATGCACAGTCTGATGGAAAACAGCACAACTCGCTTACTGCCTTTTTTACTTGCAATTAAAATTGCTGAGTAATCAGTGGATGGCAAATATGGGACAGCAGAGTGTGAATAATGCCAATTTGCTTGGTTTAGTTTACACTTACTATTTAAATCAAAAATACCTATAGTAATATGGCTTTCATTAATTATGAAGCAATGTGATAACATTATCAGTCTTGAAGCCTGCAAGAAATGTCATTTCATGTGTCTGCCAGTTCTGTGTGTGATTTCTAATATCTTTTTAATCATGCCAGATATTTACATGCAGCATTTGATTGGATATACATCTCATGGAATATATAGCACATTCTCTTGAGAGAAACCTAAGTAGTTCAGTGCTAGCATTTGGAAATACACTTTTCTCCAACTTAATGGTTCAGCCTTTTTAACTACCACACAAGGAGAAACATGATGGTGTGGATCATTTGGTTAAAATTGTTGCAGTCCAAAAATACTTGTTTTAAATGTATTATTTCTGATTTTTTTCCCTTTTTAAAAAGTGCTTTATTTTCTCTTTGTTTTCTTCTTTTCTAGGCTGAGGTTCAGCTATGCTATCTGGAAGCACAAAGAGATGCTGTTGAACAGATGTCCTTAAAGCTGTACAGCGAGCAGTACAACACTAGTAGCAAGCGAAAGGAAGAGTTTGCTGATATGTCAAAAGTTCACACAGTAGGAAGTAATGGGTAGGGAACTATTCTTTTTGTTGTTTTATTCTCACTGATCTGTGGGTTTTTTTACATGATATACTTTTTCTTACTTCTAGTTAACCAGGATTTTTCTTCCTAGGCGAAGAGGCAGAGGAAAACTCTTGATATGTTTTGGGGTTTTTCAGTACATGAATGCAATAAAAAATTCTGGAAAATTTGTCCAAATCATGGTTTGTTCATAGGACTAAATAACATTCTCTAACAGCAGTCCATTGGTTTTACTTTCAAAAGTGTAATGTGTCCTTTTGCTTCAGGCTTTTCTCCTCGAATGGCTTTGTATCTTTTGAATCTTCAGCATCTTCCAAGGAAGCATCTTTAGAATCTATTCATACCTCTGCAAGACAATTCTCTGTAATGATTATTCTAGTAGTGACCATGAAATACCAACATGAAGCCAGTTCTGCAGTTCAAACATCCTAGTTTTATACGTCTAGAAAGCTTTAATTTTAACTGTTTTCCCTTTATTTGATCTTCTTGGTCTATTTATTAATAAATGCAACTACACATACCCTCACAGACACGCAAATTACGTATCTTACATATATGGCATGTATTTTACATATATATGTGTGTGTGTTATATAAAAGTGCTCTTCTTAATAGTTTGGGCAAAGAGTAATCAGAATGGACAGAATAATGAATTAATACTTTGTGCCTCTCCCTTTTTTCACAAAAAAACCCCCACAAAACAAAAAAAACCCACAAAAAACCACAAAAAACCCCAACAACCTTGTAGTTTCATTTTAAGACTTTCTTAAAGGTCTTCTGAAAACCATATCTTCCAACTTCTAGCTCAGTCAAATGACCATAAGAACATCCTTCTGTGTTCATAATAGTGTGAGGGCAAAGTCAGCTTGAAGGAGCCAAGCAGTGCTCATTGTTTGGGTACAACATCTTCCCTAATAGGTTTCTTGTAACCAATGAATACATTAAGATATTGCCTGCAGTTTTCCTGACTGCAGAAAAGCCATCCACC
This sequence comes from Indicator indicator, assembly GCF_027791375.1. Taxonomy (NCBI): domain Eukaryota; kingdom Metazoa; phylum Chordata; class Aves; order Piciformes; family Indicatoridae; genus Indicator; species Indicator indicator. The sequence continues at coordinate 43,278,574 of NC_072013.1, forward strand.
AAGGTGTTAGTGAGCTATTTATATCCAGAACTTCCTTTTCCAATTGTTAACTCAATGTTGAGGTCTTGGAAAAACAGTTTTATTAAATTACCAACTGTAAAGATAAATGAGCCTTGTAAACATCCCCTCTTATTATACAGAAAGATGACTGTTTTAGAAAAGTTGATGTGAGCTAATTATGTAGGATTACTGAGATCTTGATTACACATGCAGAAATCTGTCAGATTCTCAAACATACCAGTGCAGCTAGTGCCAACCATAAAAATAATTTGCAGAATTGGTGTGTATATGTATATCCATGGGCACTGGGGGCTAGACATTCAAAACCAGCTTCTAATTTTGCAGCCATAGTTGAATGTGAGCAAGACATAAGGTTGGAATTTTGTGTTGGACATAAGGCAGTAAGGCATCAAGAGACGTTTGACTGTTGAGGAGAGAGGATATAAAGCTATAAGCATCATGGAAAAATCCAGTTTGTAACTCTATGCACCACAGGTGCAAAGCAAATAGGCTCTTAAATTGCATTTGTTTACACTTGTAATTAATGCTTGTCACTGGGAATCTGGGAGTCTACTAATACTCCCTACTTTTTTTGTGCTGTCACCACCTTTCTGGGCCCCTCTGACCATCCCAGCTCTTAGAGGCTCAACAGTGACTTAAGGGGCTGAGGGACCTAAGGGAGAAAAATACAATACCATGTACTGAGCCATTATAGAAACAAGGGTGGGCTGAATTCAGATGGAAAACTTCCAGTTAAACCAGTCTGAAGTATTCTATAGAATACAATGGAAATGTCTTTCAGATGTTTGAAAATGCAGTTGACACAACATTTCTCTACTGCATATCAAATTATGGCCCAAAAAAATGTGGACAGAAATTCCACAGTACAATGACCTAACTAGAGACTGAGGTCCTTACAGAGAAGGGACCATTTACATAACTGGAAAAGTTAGGATATCTACCCATTAGCTTGTTGTGGAAGAAAGAAAAGTTTCTACAGGGATAACGAGTTATAGGTGGAGGATTATTTATATAGTGGGGGGAAAGATTTGGGAGGTGACTGTGTACGAAATAACTAAACTGAGATAGGTAAGAGGTAAGATAGTATCTGCAGAATAGGGTTCTAGTGGGTGTGTAAAGATCAGATTTCCTGAAGAACAGTGATCTTGTTACAACAGCAACAGCAGTGCAGAGGTTTACACTTACCTGCATGGAAATGTCTAAAGTGACAATGAAAGAGAAGAGAATGAATATCTACTGCTAAAGACCACCAGCTAGCTAGGCAGAAAGAGGTAACCAAGAGTAACTGAGAACAGCTGCAAAATGTTATAGCAAATCTAGCTGGAAATTCTGCATCCCCTCAAAACTGAGGAGGAGTTTATGGAGGTAGTACTGGGAAGTGATTGTCCCCCTGTACTCAGCATTGGTGAGGCCACACCTCGAGTACCATGTTCACTTTTGAGCACCTCAATACAAGGAAGACACTGAGGCTCTGGAGCAGGTGCAAAGAAGAGCAATTAAGCTGGTAAAAGACCTAGAGAATTAGTCTGATGAAGAGCAGCTGAGGGAACTGGGACTGTTTAGTTTGAGGAAAAGGAGGTTGAGGGGTGACCTTATCATCCTCTACAACCATATGAAAGGATTATAGAGAGAGGAAGGTGCTGGTCTCTTCTCAAAGATAATTAGTGATAGAACAAGAGGGAATGGCCTTAAGCTGCACCTGGGGAGGTTTAGGCTAGACAGTAGGAAAAATTTTTTCACTGAAAGAGTGGTTAAGCATTGGAACAGGCTGCCCAGGGAGGTGGTTGAGTCACCATCCCTGAATGTATTTAAAAGTCATTTAGATGTGGTTCTTGGGGATATGGTTTAGTGGTAGAGTAGGGTTAATGGTTGGACCTGATGATCTTAAGGGTCTTTTCCAACTGGAATGATTCTATGATTCTATGAGATATGGATGCAATATTTAAAGCAGCAATGCACAACATGAAGGCCAAGTCCTGGGATCTTCTTGTCAGCTAGTACTGGGCCTTCATGGGTGAGGCTTTGAGAAAAATGCCTTAGAAAGGGCTTCAAGTATGCACAGAATTATGAACCAAATGTAAAGCTGTTAAGGTCAGAACTCTGATTTCTCCTGTATCCTCCTAATAAAAAGATGTGAAAGGAGTTCCAAAAAAGTGATGATGCAGAAACTTGAAAGACCTTTATTGTCTGGCTGAATGTTTTGGTAGGCATACCAGTGTGTTTACAGTACTTCTAAAAACCATATGAGTTATGTCAGCAAAGAAATAATACCAACTGGAAAGTCCTGTTAAATGCAGGATAAAAAGGCTGGTGGAAATACTTTCACATTCCTTTTTATTTATTAATGCCACAGATGAACTGGTTTCCTCACGAGAAAGGTGCTCATGAATTTTCATTCAAAATAATAAATTGATGTCCACATTTTAAGAAATATGTTTAGGGTTCAAGGGATTAGAGGTGCAACTTTGCATATCTGATATTCTGTTTGCCAAGATAAAATATACTTCTTAATATGGTTTTAGTTATTATGTAGCTAATGCTTTTAGTTTATTAACCAACAAACCTATATTAAGGAAGCTGTAGTTACATACCCTTTAACTAATATTATTATATGTGTTGGCAATTTTTTGGTACTTTTAATGGAGGAATAATATTTTCAATAAACAGGTGAGCTACTCTTGGTTTTTTTGGGTTTTGTTTTTTTTTTAGTGGTTGGTCAATTTGGATAATCAAGCAAGATTGGATCTTTTCTATGGTTCTTGCATCTGTAACACACATCAGTATTTCAGAAGTTACTCTTCCCCCAATTCTGCCTGTGGCAATATGAAGAAACAATCTGCTAAGTCCAGAAAAAAAATAGATTAATTAAAAAAAAAAAAAAAGAAATATTCAATATGACACAGAAATACTGACAGGTACATTTTAATCCTATCCTGTCACTGATCCTACAGTGGCTGGATTTTCTGAATATCTTTTTAGCAGCTTAGTAACTTACATCCTCTTTGAACTAGTAATTTAATAGTAATCAATAGATCCATCCATTTAGATGCAAGGCAGTAATTTTTTTTTTTTAATATAAGAGTTACTTCAGACCTATTAAAGATATTGCCCTTTTTTTTTATTATTAATTGTGATGAGGCTTTGTAGGCTGACTTCAGGCTCAGGAAGATAACTGCTATAGACAATTTGCTTAAAATGCTCCCAGATGACTTTATTTTACAGCAGATAACTGAGGCATAGTATGTATGAGGGGAAAAAAATCCTCTTTACTTCTTGCATTCATTCCTGGGCTTTTTCCGGTGAATCCTGTTTCTCTCTCTTCATTTTGGGCTGAGTTCTTGTTTAGAACTTTAGCTAGAAATCAAAAGGTTCACCTTTTTCCTAGTGTTAACTGGGGTTTAGAAAACTAAGTGAAAAGTGCTTCTGTGTGTCTTGAAAGGGTCGGTTCATCCTGTTACACTAATACATAGACTGGTCTGGATATGGTAAATAGGATATGGTTCTACAGATGCAAAGCAGGTGTCTGCATCCACCACATCATCTACCTATTATAGTAAAATCCAGATCCACTTCCTGGTGCAGTTTCCAAAGGCATCCCTTTCCATTCTGGCAGCAGCCAGGTCATGCATGTTGAGTGTAGGTTTTGTTTCCTGTCATCTTCATAATTTAGATTTTTTTTTACTGGTACAAATCATTCACTCTGTACCAATTTATACAAGATGAAATCTAGCCTCATATCATAAAACATACATTTTAATAACTGCCTGTCACTTTTGTGACTTTGGATAATATTTAGATAAGACAGAAGGGATAAAAAAGGAGCAGTAGATGCTAATGATAAAGAATGGTTATACTGCTTTCTGAGGAAGGGATAAAGATTCAGTATCACTGCAAATACACCATTCAAAATGGAGTTTAGTTTTATTTCCGTTTCAAAATGATATCTGAGTCAAATACCTCCTAAAATAGGAGAAAAACCCTGAACTCCAAATGAAACTATTATATTTCAACAATAGTAACTTGCCCTTTTGTGCTTACTCTTCTTCATAATAGCATCATTGCTTACCTTCTCAGGGCAGCAGGCAATTTTAAGTAACTGCACTTCATAAATCATTGAGTAAAAGTATACTTAAGTACAGTGGATTAAACTAGAGAGTTGCTTCAGAAGCAGGAATCAACACTTGTGCATTATACAAGACTTCCTTTGTTGTCACCTCATTGAAAATAGCACCGCAGAAGGCAAATGCTTTCTTCTCTCTTGCTTTCTTGCCAAAAGACAGTTCTGCTTGTCACAACTTTATCTTTAAGCTTTCCAAATTACCGTGCGTTTGGTACTCCAGTTAATAACAACTGAAACCCCGGTAGTATTAATAACTTTGAAAACACGGCGACTTTATTGTTTCTCCGTTTAAATGCTGCTAATTATTTTAATGGGGTTGCTAAAAAAGTTGTTAATAATTGGAGAAATTAGCTTTAGTGGAGCATGCACTATTGTATGATCAGTATGGGGGGGTTTCGATACTACTGACAAGGCTTTTGTTAGTTCCAGTTTTGCAACTTTGAAGATCCCTTTTCAAAGGGAATCTTCCTGACGAATATGCAGTTTTCCAGCATGTACCTTCTGTCTTGTATCACAGTGTTTTAGAAGAATCTATGCTTTACTTATTCACCAGGCTTTCAATAGAGAATCACATTAATCCTTTTAAGCTCCTTATTCTAATGATTTATTTTGTTGAAAACCGTAGTGATCCTCCTTTGAATTTTAATGATTGCTGGCTATTCAAGGATTCATTGTTTTGACTTCCTGTCCTTACCTTTGTTTCTTACATGTCTGTAGGGAACACCTGTCTAATACTGTATCTGGCCTTAGTTCTCACTGGCTTACCATATTCACTCAAGCCTATCTTAAGGCGTTAAGTTGAAATGCTAGCTACTCATCCATGAAAATAAATGTAGGATATTTACAGAGACAGGCAGATAGACAGCAGAGGGATAACTGAATGGATTGAGTCATTTTTCGATTAAAATTATATTGCTATATGAATTATATCAAGATGATCGTTGCAAGGTTTGCTCAATATAAAGTCATCACTTTAAAGAAAACCATTAAATAAAAAAATCTATTGGGGATTTCTCTTTCAAAATTTTTGAAGCAAATGCAGTGTGCCAATAGTTGTCAGGATTTGGCATCAGCCACTGAATTTAGGTCATGGCACTGGCTTAAATTGGATTTCAGTTTTCATTTTCATCCACTCTGTATAAATACAGAATGTCTCTTTAGAAATATAACTAGGAACATCATGAGTTTTCAAGAATATATTATTCTAATATAAGGTTTTAACAACTACACAGTATTTATGCATAATACATTTTGTTCCTTATCTACAGCCTTTTGGACTTTGATTCAGAATACCAGGAGCTCTGGGATTGGCTGATTGACATGGAATCCATTGTGATGGACAGCCATGACCTGATGATGTCAGAGGAGCAGCAGCAGCATCTTTACAAGGTTAGCGCCACCGTTACTGCCTTTACCTAGCTATAGAAGATCTGATTAGCTTGACAAGTCTTTCTCTCACAGGATATCGCTGCGTTCATTGTATGTATCATGGTGTCTATTAGAATTCCCTTCCCTGTCCCCAACCTCATTTCCATCCCCTGTGCGCTGACAGGCTGCACCGACATCATAATTGCAAGAAAGTTCCCTTTATCACATTCTATTTGGTGTAATTCTATAGAAGGACAAAGATTTGTCTTCAAGATGAATAGAAATAAATGAAACTGCATTAATAAATAGACTGAAACAAAATGAAGGGAAAAAATGAAATGCTAGCATTTAAGAAAATGTGTTTTGATTGGAGCTTTCAGCTGGATTTTTATCCACCTTTCAGACCTCATATTGGAAGAAAGAAATTTGCCTTGATTTTGGTTCGCTGCTGCCAGGATACGGGACTCTTCCAATTTAATTTTTATTAGTTATACATAAAGCAGACATTGTCATGTTAAGTCATCATGCTTGCTTGTGATTCCAGGAAAAAGATTTTGAACTTGCATATTGATTACAGGGTATTCATCTATCATACACACACTCACACACACACATACACACACACATGGTTTCTCTTATTTAGTCCAGAAGCTCTCTATCACTTCTTTTAGACAGACAGTACTTTAGAGAAGTTTCCCAAAACACGTGATTTGATCCTAAAATTGATTCAAACTTCACTTTGTATCTAAGAAGCAGCAGTCTATGGGTCTAAGGGGTTGGGGGGGGGGGGGGGAACGGGAAAGAAAGTAGAGGCTTTCAACAGAAATATCAGGCTGCAGTAAATCTTCCTCATTTAGGCAATTTTTATTGGAGTAATTCTGACAGTTGTCATCCTTGAATTGCTTTGAGCATATGGCATATTTCAAAGAGCAGATTGTGAATCATAAAAAATAAAATTAATAACTAACCACAGAATCAGCAACAGTATAATGACAAGAAACAACTACCCTCTAGCTTTTTTTTTATTTCTTATCAAATAAATGGTAGATTCAAGGTCAAATAGAAGTTGTTTTCTTTCTTTTATGATTGCATGATGTGATAATTTCTTAAATATAATTTATTTTTTCTTGCTTTGGCATCTTAATTTCTTGGTGGTCTTCTTGCATTTTAGTCTGCCTAATTTTAGTCCTTTTATTTAAAATACCCAGTGAGAAAGTTTTGTCACATGAGTTAAAATGTGTTTGCAAATGGAAATGTGATTGCAATCCAAACTATTTTAGCCTGCAAATGAGCTTAATTCGGTGGCCTTCATTTCTTACTTTGACAATCGTTTCTTATTTTTTCTAATGTCTTTTTTCTTATTTTCTAAATACTTAATCATGCATTAACAGTCCTGACCTTGGCTAGGCTAAGAATAAGCAATGTCAGAAATGGGTAAAAAGTTTCCTGTGAATTTAAAATAAGGTATTTTGGTAGTGCCTGTCCATGTAAGACCAGCTTGTACCATGCCTAATCTAACCATGAGTTTTAGTCCTATGATAAAAAAAAAAAAAAAAAACAATCAAGAAACATGTATTTTGAGGAAGGAATCCATCCAGCAATATGAAAGGGAACAAAGCTTAAGCAGCCAGTATTTTAGGATACCTCCCTTTTCCACATTCAGATGTAACCATCAAGAATAATTATAGATGGTAAGGCTGGGATAATAATGCACAGTGAGAAAAATAAAAGAAGGTGGTAATTTAAGAATTACTTTGCAGTACAGTATGGTGGCAAAACGAGAAATATTGTATATTCAACATGGGAAGTAGTAGTTTCTTAATATTATGAAATTCTGTATTTTGATAGGCATGACACTTCCAAAAGCAGAAAGTTTGTACCAGAGAGAGTAGCTGAGTTTGTTCATCTGTGAGCCACAGACCAACCAGTGCTGTTTCCAAAGCAGAGGCAAGCTTATCTGTTCTGCAGTTTCCACAGGGCAGTCATTAATAGGGGCCCCATCTCAAAAATACCTATCTGATCATTGCAAAACCACTTGAAGAAGAGTAGAAACAGACTGCCTGCCCTCCAATGGTGAATATTCTTTGCATATACCTTTCTAGTGAAAACAGCAGGCAAACTGTGAAGGAATGAGGGAGAAACTTAACTAGAAATCCAGTGTTCAGTAAAGAGATGACTAAGAAGTATTCCTTAAGCAGGAGGAGTATTTCCAGGTCATGTAAAAAGGTTTAGTGCAGAGCATTAATATCTATTAGCCTTAAAAAATAAATAATAATAATAAAAAAGAAATCAAACAAAAATAATCTCTCTGAGAAGTGTTGAAAGCCCCATCATTTCTGTCATTTAAAAGCAGACAAAAGAAAACAGCAAATGTAATTGAGGGAACAATTGTGCACTAGGTCTGTACCATCCTTAATTTCAGAGTCTCACATAACAACGAATCACGCCCTCAAAAACAGTGTTAATAGTTTTATAAAAGTAGCCTAGTAAACCTCTTTTCTAATTAATAGTGACATTCCTTTTATTTAGAGGCTCTCACACAGAGTTGTGAATGGTCTACTGTGCACAGCTAAGGGGCAGGAGCACTGCCTGCACTTCACAGTGAACACAGCAATTCTGGTCTGTAGGGACAGAAATCTGTTAAGAGAAATTCAGGCTGCTATTATTACCAGAATTCCTCGGTAATGTGGGGTGTTATGAAAACAAAGCTCTTGCCTTAGTTACTCGTTTTCAGTTACAACTTCAAATGTGAACGTGCTAATTGCGCTCTCCTCCTTTTGGTGGATTCTCCTAAACTCACAGATCCATTTTCTCAGTTATTGAGCTGACAAGTAATTGCACCTCTGAGCCAGCTCAGCAAGCCGCCTCTGTCAGGGAACCTGCTGTGGTATCACTATTACCAACAGTAATCATTGCCCGTAGAAGTCTATGAATGGAAAGGAGCAATGAGAAAAAAAGGTAAATCGGGAGGGAAAAGCATACATTAAAGCAGCATAACATAATATATAAATACTAAAATTGCATATGAGAAAATAAAATGTATTTTGAACTTGATGATCTCAGAGGGCTATTCCAGCCTCAGTAATTCTGTGATTCCGTGAGATTTTTATGGTTGGACTGTTTTCCCAGTATTCTATTTTCAGATTTAATGTAGTTTTAAGTCAACTCTCATCTTAATTTTGCTTTATAATGTTCCAGGAGCTTCACAGGTTTTTTAATTTTAGGATCCTTATTATCTCGCTTTTAATGAGGTTTTAATTTGCCCTTAATATAGTAGGAGCAGCATAGCCTTTTTAAAAATTATTATTTCTTTATTTTTAATTTAACTCTGAATATGTATGTATGACTCTCTGGATTTCCCAGATTTTAGTGCAAAGATTTACAAAAAGAAAAAACTACCCTTCTTCATGATGCTCCCCCCATAGCCCTAAATGATTTCAGCTTTACAGACTTGAACTAGCTGATGATTTTCAAAATCAACTAGTGTTTGATAAAATGGCAGTCATGGAATGAATTGCTGACAGTTTATTTGTCCTCTAGTGCTTTGTCTGTTAAGTACAAAAAAATTAAAAGGAGCATTTCCATGTTTTTGTACTCTCACTTCTTTGTACTTCTGTAATAGCTCAGTTTAATGCCAAATGTATCATGTTTATTTCATTTTAATCTACTGCATGTGAGTCTGATCTCATAAGCTCTAAGTACACAGAACTTGCATTGACTTCAGCTGTATTCATATGCCGTTACTGGAGGATCAAACCCAAAGAATTTAAAATCTGCTAATTAGCCCTTTAGCGGGAACTTGAGTAATTCTGTACCTTGCATGTTCAAAATGAAGCAAATCAGTATTTACTGGAACTGTGGAGATTAGAAATGAGTATACTAGGCAGAGAAGTTAATGATAATTCTTTCCATTTTACTCAGAAGATTAATTGCAAAACTTAATTGAGTTAGATTAAAACTCCATTTAAATAAGTGCACTATGATTGTTAAAATTGTTAGTATCTTCAGAATAAAAATTAACTAAACAAAATATCAAATACAAGAAATAACATTTTTCTGTCTGATTACATGTATGGTGTTTTTAATACAAACTGCATAATCCCAAAGTGTTGCACTAAGATGTCTTCAGCAATGATGGTCATTATAGATAGAAAAAGACCTTCATGCAGTAGTGCAAAGATTTTAAAAACATCTTGTTGACAGGGCTTTTGAACAGATTCACTCATCAAAGGGAAGCAGTTTGCTGTATTAAATAACATGAAAATGCACATCAAAAGCTAAGGATACCTTTGAGAAAAAGTTAGGGGAAAAAAAATCTCCCAACAGTTTTTGTTTCCCTTCTAGAAGCTATCCCTCCTTCGAAGGTGCAGTTCATTTTCTCCTCTGGGTGTGCTGCTGCTCCATTGTGCCTTTCTCTCTGGCTCAGTGTGCTGTGGCCCTGAGTGGATCAAACAAAACGTGGTGAAAGTTTTCCTCATTTGCATCACTTCTAGACAGCCCTGTCGTACTCTTTGCTGACAGGAAATCACTGTCTTTGTCACCTTTTTTCAGTGATCTCCTTTTGGCAGAGATTGGCCATGTGACCAGGATTAATCACAACAACAGTTCTGGCTCAGAACTCAATGACATGTTTTCCTCAGCACTTCAATAATGGTGTAGAGGAGTCAGTAGGAAATGACTACATTAATTTCAGAGTGAAAAGATAATTAACACTTAAGGACTAGTGCTATAACCTATGGAGCTATTATTCAAATTAAAACTAATTTATTGCAAACTTGTGAAAAAAAAAATTTAAAAAATAAATTAACTCCTGTCCTTAAATGCAACTGTTAAAATAATCTTACAAGAGTGCCTGAGTTTAAAAAGAGGCACAAACTATATTTAACACAGTAATATAAATATATAAAAACTTCAGCATTTGAAACTGGAGGCTGAAGTATGTAAAGTGCTTACTTAGATGATATGAATAGGATACTGGCAAACAAAAGCAGCAGTGTACTCCTAGAATGCTGTGCTTCAAGGAGTTTCCTTGGCAACAGAAATGCAGTTCCAAAAGTAGACAGAACTTTCCTCAGAAAACATACTATTAATAACAACCTTCCGGAACAACTTGGAACAATTTGACTACTTGGCAATAATAATGCCAAGTGTTCTGCAAATTAATCTAACACATAACAGTTATATGTTTCTCTTGCCCATAATTCTCCTGCACTGGAGAACTGAGTTCTCTGCTGTTAGAGGATAAAAATGTGCAAAGCGGTTCCAAATGCTGCGCAAACAGAGAGAGAGCTCAAATAACAGCAGCCTATAAGGATCAATTAATGTGCTTGGTATCATTTTAACTTGTAAAACAGATTAGTTTAATTGGATTACTTTGTTTCATTTAAAACGAGTCCTGCGTACATATGAAGCCACATTGTAGTTCAAGCAGATTTTCCCTATAAAGGAAACTTATTAAAAGATTAGCAGCCTGTAGAGTGGTATATTTGGACAATATGCTTAGGGGATTGGTTATAAACTAGAAAACGTGAAGATTTTTTTGCTCCTGTGCTGCATATTCTGCACAGTCCAGGATGCCTTCTGTCTGTCTGGTAATCTGTCTGTGTCTGCATGGAGCTGTTAAAACAAGTCAGTGGGAAAAGATGATGATCACTATTTCAGAGGAAGCTCTCGGCACACTGCAAGATTGAGTCCCTTGTAGGTAGTAACTACAAATCTGCTATGCATGCAGTATTTTTAGATGTCATCATTTCTGTATGAGCCAAGAGAATAAACTAATTTCAGATTTGCCTTGCCAATAGGAATCATTAGAATTCTACTAAAGGCCGCAAGTTTACCAGGCAGGAAAGGTAGATTGTGCTACTGCCTTGACTTTTCCTGAATTCTTAGGTCTAAAGGTTAAAAGTAATCAATATCTCATTGTGCAGCCTGATAATAAGTAATAACCATGATGTTAAAATCTAAATGATTGCAGATAGCACTTAGGTGCGTTGACCCATTTGGGAGGGCTTTGTAATTGCCATTAGAATAATCAGTGTAGTTTGCTAATAAACTTTTTAGGCTACCTCGTGAAAATCACCATCTTTATGAAATACAACTTTAATGCTATTAGCAAATGATGTCCCACAGAGAAAGCTTTTATTTCATCTGACAAAACATATGTAATGCTTAAAAAAAAAAAAAAGAAAGAAAAAAAATTATTCTGCTAAATAATATCAGTGGAGATAGTCATTAGCAGTAGTAAATTACAGCATGTCTACATACGTGGTTTGATACATGCCTCAATGGAAGTTATTATTTGCCTTTGACATTGTAGTGTGTTTTTAACTGTCATGTATAGTAAAATAATTGAACTAAGCTTTGCAGAAAACTCTGATTTTAATTACTGTCCTTCACAGAGTTCAGTAATTTCCATGTACTAGGTTGTTGTGAGGTTTTTTCCTTCACCAGATGAAGAACCTCTATGGCTTTTCACACTATGTAAGAAAATCAACCGTTTTTTATGAAGGTGTCTCAGAAAGGCCCAATACTCCAAGCAGCAGTAAAAATCTGTTCTAATATAGAACATCAATTAAATTAGATTAGATCCTAACACAGTAAAGTTTCCTAGTCTGTTATGCTAGAGGGTGATGAAATTGGTTAACTTTTTCTGCACAAGTATTTTCACTTCACTCAGTTGCACTGAGGAACAAAGTGAAAACTCCTTTGTGACACTTACATAATAACCTGCTCTTTTCAGTGGTCCATACATCCAGTTTTCTGATATGATTAAATTCCTTGCTACTTCTGGCTAATTTTATATCTTAAAACACAGAAAAGAAATTTATTTTTTATGAGAAGTCTTACTTAAAGCAGGAAAATATTAAGTTTTAATGTCTTATATAATGACAACAGCAAAACGCTGATTACCATATCTATGGAATTACAAAGTATAGAGAACAGGTAAAGAAAACTCTGAAAAATGTTTTTACATTTTCTTGGTTACTTCCATGTTATATTTTGAATGTAAACATGCATTTTTAAAGGCAGTGTTATAATTTCTATGGAGCAGACTCCCAGTCTTTCTGCAAGAAGTGGCTTCATTCATTTCACAAGACTAAGTAGATTTCTCCCATTTCTTCCCAGCATGACATTGAGGATGAACTTCACATTGTAGCAAAGCAGTATTTACTGAGTTTGTAGCAAAAGCCAGCACAGCTTTTGGGAGATTAAAGCAGTGTGTCTAGAATGAAAGAGGCATTCGACTTCAAACAAAAGTAAATGTGTACCACATAACTGTCATCACCATTCCTTACTACAGCTGCAAAACGTGGACAATTTATAGGCATCACGTCAAGCAACTTAGTCAACTCCACATGGCTCTGTCTTTGTGTCCTTGCTGATGTAAAATGCTAGGATAAGGTCCCAAGCAGCGTGACCTTAAAGCATTGTCAAATATTCAGCATGAGGAGCAATGGTCTGGCACACTCAGACATGGTGGTTTGAGTGCATGTGTCCAGCCGTAAATTACCCAAAGCTATTTTCTGTTCATCAAGCATTTTTTGTTTTTTAAAAAAAATTGGAAATGGCACCTCAATTCACCACAAAGAAGGATGGAAATTGCAACCTTTATTGCTTTCTATATGCCAGGACTGCCTAGTATCCCAACATGGTAGAAAGGGTTCAAAGATTTGCCTCAGATATACTAAATGATTCATGTTCTTCTAAAAAGTGTGTAAGAATAGTTGAAATATAGCAGCATTCTGGCCTAATCATTGGACCAAGAATCCCTAAGAAAAGGTGTTATACTCATGCTGTTGTATGTGCAGTTAAACACCAGGGACAGCACTGGTGCAGCATTGTTCCTTGATGCACTGAACCAGGTAAAGAGGCCATGTGAGGCTCCCAGACATGGGCACTTCTGCCTTACATTGTTCTTAGCACAACCTTTCAAACCTTTATCCATTCATCTAAAGAAGTTTACGTTATCTGTATTTTCTTGTTTCCTGACACACTGAAGCACATCCAGAGCACATGTAAGCAGTGTGAAGTCCAAGGACTTGCCCACTCTGAGACTGGTATTTAAATGTATTAGAGTAGATTTTATGAAAGTTCATATGAATCAGCTGACTACAAACATCTCAGGAAGTTACTTGTGAATTTGTGCTCACTATTTATCCATAAGGTATCATATGCAGTGGTGCCAAATAAAGAGAGATAAGCCCTCTGTACAAATAAAGAAATTAAAAGAAGCCAGGACTGGTTTTTCTTTATCAGATTGCATCTCAGATCCTTTAGACTAACATACCACAGTCTTTGTTCTGGGTTGTGGAACCACGTGCTACCTTTAAGATCTTATGCAAAGACTATATAACATAGAAATTACTCTATCAAGTCAGAGATAGTGGGCCCTGTGCAGTTCTCCAGCTATTTTTATTCCATGGGGCTTTCCAGTAATCCTGAACCCATGTGATCTTACAGAAGCCACAGCCTCCTGCCTCAAGGAGTCCCACAGGTTGAGCCCCATGCTGTGATGATCCACATTCTGTGCATTGTGTATCTGTGTCTGCTCTGAAGCTGCCTTCCACTGGTCCCACCATATAATACCTTGATATAAGACAAAATTAGGAGTCTTAGTAACACAATGGCAACATAAGTTTTGAAGTTGTGTGTGGGCATGTTTTTGGGTTTTTTAGCATCTTGGAGGATTAGGCAGAAAATATATAGGGTAGTAGTTTTAACTTATTCCTCAAGTCAGTTGCCAAATTTTGCTTCAGTTTCCTATCATTTTGCTTCATACTCCAGGAGAAAATACATTTTTTTTCTGAACTCAGAGAAATTATTTTCTAAACTCATAGGAATCATCTTGATTTATCCATGATGTTTTGCTTCATAAACATAATACAGAAAATACTATTTTACTTCGCAATTACTCCTCATCAGTATACCTCATAAATAATAGATACTGCAATGTTTCTTTTTAAAAAAAAAATAAAAAATTAATCACCACAGGTTTAGCAGTTTTTCTATATGGAACTCAAATTCGCTAAATCTCAATAAACTAGCAGTAGTAATACATTCAATGCATGCATATCTAAATGATAAAAAATAAGTTGCAGCAAAGCATACCAGGTTATCATCTCCTCAATTTTTATTTGCAGATATAATTTATTTCTATTTTAATAAATGTAGATACTATATTATATTTATGTATTGAAAGTATGTACAATATCAATATAAAATATTTCTTTGTATATATTTCTAAGTTTTTCACATGTTTAAGGTTAGATGCTGGTTTTACATTGTGTGTATACACTTCTAAAAATAGCTACAGCATTTTCGTAGATTCATAGAATGGTTTGGGTTGGAAGAGGCCTTAAAGATCATCTAGTTCCATGGACAGGGACACCTTCCACCAGACCAGATTGCTCAAGGCCTCATGCAACCTGGCCTTGAACACCTTCAGAGCGGGGGCGTCCTTGACCTCCCTGGGGAAGCTGTTCCAAGGTCTCACCAACCTAACCTTTCCTTCTAACAAGGTAAACCAGGCAATCACTATAATTTCATCCATAGTTGCAGTTGTGGTTGCATCAGGTCCAGTGGGGTTCTAGGGTAGGCTGCAGCCAACTCCTGTGGCCAGTGAGAAATACTTGTGGTTCTTCTTAACCTTGTGTGGGTGCATCACAGAAAATGTGGTTGCCGTAGAGCTCCAGTGGTCATGAACTGTAAATGTTAAGCTGGCTCTAAGGAGAGATGCTTTTGGAGCAAGACAGCAGTCGTACCCTTCCTGTCCTCTTGCCGAATGCCAGGCACTGTTACAGCTGTGCAGGACATGCTCTGGCTGTGTCACTGAGCAGGCCATAAACAGGCTATGGAGAGGCCATCATTTCCCCAGTAAAACTCTGAGAGAAGAGGCCATCTAAAGCTAAACTTAAAAACTCTATAAATCTAAGCTCTGGCCTTGGCTTGTGGAGAGCAGACCCCGGTGGGAGCTCTTTTAGAGTACTAAGGGAGCTAAGTAGAGCAGGCATCTCTTGTGAGGAGGTTCCTCTAACAGCTGATTCAGAGCAGAAGCTTAAGTTAAGCACCCTGAAATAGTTTCAGAAGAAACCTTTTCTCTCTTATCTCTCTCTCCACTGATTGTATAAAGAAGTTATGAAGATCAGCCTCGCTCAGCGTACCTCTCACTGACTCTCAGTTATCATGAAAAGAGGGATTTTTAGTACCATTGTGTCATGTCTATGCAATATTCCATTTTGAAACCCTGCTGTGATGCATCCAGATTTTGACAGACATTACAGTGGAGTTTGATCATTTCTACTTTATCCATTGATTTTCCGTAGAAATGAGAGATGATAGATACAGAATTGCTGTTAGAGTTTTTTCAGGTGATAACTTTCTAAAGATGAACATTAGCCTTTTTGAGTGATATATTGAAACTGCTATACATAGTTTTTTTGCTGGCCTTCATCAAGAAGGACTATGTGTCTGCTCTACAGGTAGAAGAACAGTAATTCCCAAGTTCTCTTAGTTTGTTACTATGTGTGGAGAGATCAAATAAATACCATTTGAGGTAAGAAATAGTTAGCCACGTGATTCCACTTTGTTGACTCAAAAGGTTCATCTCTGGTGCTTTGTTCTTTCACTAAGTGGATGCAATTTATAGTCAGGGTTTATTTTTCTCCAAGTCAATAGTCAAGTGCCTCATAGTGGGAATCTGGAAGATTTTTGCCTTCCCCCCCCCCCAAAATTCCAGGAAAAAAACAAACAAACCAAAGATAAAAAATCCTTCTTTCTGAAAATATTTAATTTTCTTATTGCTTCAGCTGGGGTCAGATCATAATTCTATTCTTAGAAGTTCTACCTGATTTCATATTCAGTTATGTATTTTAGGTGTTACTTTTTTGTCATGGAGACATGAAACATTTTTTAATTGTCTCTTCTTTACAATGAGGGTGACGGAGCACTGGAGCAGGCTGCCTAGATAGGTTGTGGAGTCTCCTCTGGAGACGTTCAAAACTCACCTGGATGCATTCCTGTGTCACCTGCCCTAGGTGATCCTGCTTTGGCAGGGGGCTTGGACTCAATGATCTCTAGAGGTCCCTTCCAACCCCTAACATTCTGTGATTCTGTGATTTCCAGGGATTACTTGTGAAATACATAGTTCCCCTTCACGGGAAAAACATTAAAGCCAAAGTAATACATGCCTCCAAACAGTGACTGATGTGCCAAAACAGAAACAGCAGAACACACACGTAGATGTAAGTCAACAGACCTCCTGAAACAGGGCAGATGCAGACTGGCTGAGCTATAGGCATTTTAGTGCAACATACATGGTTTTAACAGGCAACATGAAAAGTAGAAGGAAAAATGTTCTTGAGAAAAAGATCCAGGCAGACAGCCTGAATACTGCAGTTAGCTTTGAAATTAACATATAGTGTCTGAAACCATGGAGAATTTAAGGTTTTAATGAAAGAAGAGATAGCTGTAATGTAACTTAAGGAAATCTAAGGATTCTCAGTGTTCTGACAATGCAGAAGGCTGCCAGGAATTCAATTGCTATATTTGCAACTATGCTATTAGATCAGTGACTAATTTGATACCAGCTGGTTTGTGGAGCCAGCTGCAGTACAACACTGATAAGGAGCAAAATTAGACTGGAGAGATGCAACCAAGCACTGCAGATGTGAAATGAAATCATTATGAGGCCCATGGATAAATACAATCAGTTAACAAGGAACCCCTGAAATAAGAGTTGTCATCAGTTTAAAGTTTACTGTAGTTATTTTACAAGAATTCTACACACCCATGGCAATAGTCTATACAAGCTCTGGTTTCAATTGGAACACAGCATTCAAAGCAGTCCCGGAAAGAAAGAGGAAAGTCACTGGGATTGCTCCCCAGCACTCTAACTGAATATAGCACCTTTGAAAAAGATGAGCACTTAGAAGTAAAATTTAAGTTGCCACAAAACCACACAAATCACCCTAGAGTCCACTAAATGACAATTCTATTAGTCTAGTAAAACCACTGAGAAAGGAAATGTGGCAACACAGAGACCATGCACCCACAGAAAGTGATGTAGAGTGGATGAATGACCTACTAATGCTCAGACAATCTTGGAGTAAGCCACTTCCAAAATCATTTAATAAAATGCTGAAAGCCTGGGACATGCTACAAAGGTTTTTTTTCAGAACAGCAGTGTTCACTGCAAAGTCAAAAACACATTTTGGGATATTGATCAGAATGAACAACAGAGCCACTGTTTTACTGCATATTTTGTCAGATATCTGTAGGCTTTTATGTTGATTGGTCTGAGCTTCTAGAGGTATTCTAATATGATATGGACTAAGCACCTTTCCTCCATTGAGTAGCTGATGGCAATCTAAACATAGGAAACAGAAATGTCAGAGGGGTGACAATCCATAACCAATTCCTAAAAGGAAACCTGGACAGGAATATTAATCTAAATGCAGAAAACTTGAAAGAATCTGAGTCACTCATGGGTGGCATCAGTTGACTTTTGAAGGCCTTGAGAAACCAGAAGCCCCTCAGGAAACAGGCAGAACACTTGGCAGAAAGACAGTCCCATCTTTCACAGAGATGAACAACAGTTTTTACAGTTTTTCTGTGCACATTGCAAAAGTCTATTGATTTTGTCACGGTCAATACAGAATGATTAAAAAAAAAAAAGCTGAAGGACCAAGTGTGAATAACATGAGAAGGGTTGGGGGGGAAGTAAGCAAGATACTAGTTCTTAAATTTTAGAACTGTTTCAAAGGACTGAGCTTTAGAAGAATCTGCTGATGATACAGAGCTTCTATACCAGTTCCTCTATCATTTTTCTCCCACACCATTGTAGAAGTAGGGGATGAGTGTAGGGGTAAGTTAGAAAGAAAATAACATTCCTCCCAACAGAGACCCTCAGAGAGCCCTGGTTTCTGATATCAGTGAAACCAGGAATTCCTGTCTTGCCCAGAAGCAACACAACAGCTTACTCCCTTCAAGGGCAGAATGCACTTGTCTTCCAGCAGGGGTAATGTACCACTAGTTACCTGATGGACAGTATCTCACCTTTAAGACATGATCTGATGCCTCCAGCTGCAGACAGGCCCACTCCCCACCTTTTATAAAATCTCAATTCATGTGCTGTATCGTACAGATTAATGAATAGCACTGAATGCTCCATAAAAGCAGATTAACATAGTTAGGTATTTACTATAGATGCAAAGCAAGGAGAATGTATTTTTTTAAAGACATATAACTTCATTTATTTCAGCTGTCTCTAAGATACATATCTATATTCATGTATTTTGTCTAACAGCACAAATGTTAAATAAGTGAGCTTTGCTATTCCTGGCACATTTTAAAGTTACTCAGACTTTTAAAATGTTAAGCAGTAAAATGTGTATTTCAGGGAAATGCTTCTGTTTGGCTCACATTAATTAAAATTCAACAATTCCTGTTGGGAGCCAGATGTAAAGAGGTAGAATATTGCTGGCCAAGTGCAACAAGCAACAATTGCTTGTTGTGGGGGGTAGATGGAATATGTGTGGGGAGCTTTTTGCACCTTTTCTAAAAGCCATGTGTCCCACCAGCTATTTCTTGGCTGAACAGCAGAATAGTCTCTCTCTGTGAACTAATCATTTCCACAGACAGTGCTCTTCATTGTCATGGTGAACCAGCAGGTAGGAAACCCTAACCTTGATGCCAAGGCATGCTCAAATGGTAGATAAACCTTTCTGGTTTATCCCTGCCTGTTTAAACAGTGAGGAAATCTATTTCCTGCACTTCACCCACGTGAATTCACAACAGAAAATGAAACTACTATGAATTTCCCTTGTCTCCTTTCCTTCAAGCCAGTAACTAGAAATATAATACTATAATAACTTGCACATCATTTAAAAGCTCTTACACTCATGGGTGACTATATATGTTCTGGACATCTCTCCACTGTCTGGGTAGCCTCCAAATGGGAGACTTAGAGTGATTAGAGGTCTGATGGTTTAGGTGTTCAGTTTCATTGAAATCACCATAGACCATCTGCATCATGGTTTATTTGATGTAGAGGTCTTATGAGAAAAGGCTTTTATGTTGATATTTATGATTTTATAAGACTAAAAATAGCACAGAACACTGAACTTTTTGCTCTCTGGCACTTTCTAAATTATTCCCTCCTGAAGCATATATTCCCTTTTCTGGGTTCCTCAGACTCTTCTTTTTGTAGCTGATATCTTTTAGCTCTCTGATTTAATTTGCCAGAGCCAGAATTTGCTACCTTAGCCCTACAGATTTTAGCACCAGCAAATTGTGGTCTAAAAACCAAACACTCTCCAGTTTCCTGATCCCTAGTTGTTAGGTCATGCAACAACTGAGGATCTTTCTGAAGTTTTGACTTTAAGTCATGTGTTCCAGCATCTCAGCTACATGTCAGTAGTCAGCAGTGACCATACATTTCATATCCACTTCTTTTGTGAGTCTGAATATACAGTCAACAATAGCTTGTACTCATTCCTTTTGTCATGGCTTTGTATGGCTGGAAGATATTTGGACACAGATCTATGGACATTGTAGTCTTAGTTCCTACATCCTTTTAAGCGGTGATGCCAGCCAACATATTTTTGTTCCTTCCTAGGGAAGCTCCTGGAAGAAAGTTATGGACTTCTTTTCTCCAAATTCTCTTCTGGTCTTTCCTAGGAAGCTGAGGAGTATAGTGAGATAGACTGGCCTGTTGTGGAATCTTATTTGCCAAAATGGCATGGAAAAGCCTGGGAACTTGGCTGCCATTTGTTTCTGACATAAGAAAATATTAGTCAGTCAACCTTGGTATCCTGCCTCAAGCAGTGACCACACCTGGAAAACCCCGAGATGTGATGAAGAGACACTCTCTTTATTTATATAAACTTACATTTGTTCCAATGGGCTTCAGTTGGTGGGGTTTATGCATTTCTTTCGTGTTTATCTTTTCTTTTCATGGTCCTCTGATTTTTTGTTAGATTAAAACAGCTAATTAGCTGATTTGACCACCAGGTGTCCTACCACACTGTGTTGTTTGCGTGTGCCCTACCTCCTGCTTTGCCGAGGGGTGTACAAGAATCTCCAGTAAAACGTCTGTTGGTAGCTGGAGTTCTCTCCTGAGTGCAAGCGTGGCACTTGCAATCTCAGCTTGGTCTTTTTTGATATACCAGTCAAAATGTAATCGTTTTCATACTAGTGGGACTTCCTCAGGCCTATGAAAGGTTGCAAAATTAAAAACATACATTGTCCTTAAAGGTTTTTGCATGGTTTAAATATTCAAACCTTTTTCTTAAGTGCTTAATGGCTTTACCAAAGGACAGTTAACTTCTGCCTCTGCCATTTCTTCCGGGCTTTATTAAGGAGACAAAGAATAAAATCAATGCAATGGCAATTCTTCAAATATCAGTACCAAATGCCAATCACCAATGAGCTGGAAAAATTGCCTTTAATAGGGTTAATGCAGTGCTAGTGTAGTCACTTAATGTACAAAAGCTCTATGGCCTGTTCTAAAATATGTATTCATTACTTTAATTTCTTTAAACTTCAGTTCTATAGCAACATATTATACCTCTAGCATAATGGCTAACAAAATGACCTAAAATAGTTAAACTTGACTCAGATGTAGGTTTGAAAAAAGCAACCAAGTACAATTAGGAACATGATGTATTCAACAAGGTATACTTATTTTTTTACTATTGTTTTGAAAACTGTCACTAATTCTAAAATTGTCGTTACGATAGGAAGCACAGCCACTTAAACTAAGTGAAACCATTTTATTTGTGTCACTGAACTGTAGGTACCACTCACAGAGGTTCTGCCACCATAAAAAGCAGAGTCATGTGGTTTGGCTGGTGTTCCTAAAAGAATGTATTCCTTAGGAAAATCTGAAAGGCACAGAATAAGCAGTATGAGGTGTTTTTTTTTTTTAACTTCTTGTCCTTTCCTCACTTTTTTTCTTAAATTTTCCCACTTCATTTGGAATTACTGAATTCTCCACATAGGACAGCAAACATCTCTTAACCAGACAGACAACAGTTAAAGTTGAAGGCATCAGTGCATGTTACTTTAAGCATATGTCTTCTCTTTATGGGCACAGATCTTTCCAATTTGTATTTGAAGAGCCAGACAGCTATCATGGCATGCATGGTTACCAGGACAGGCTTTCCACAAAGCAGGACCAGAATGTCTTGAAAGAATGCCAGAAAGACAAAAGTTCATATCTTCCCTAGGGTTCTCTATAGCTGAAGTAGATTCAAAATATTCTGAATTTCCTTCATATTACTATACTACTGGTTTTGTGTCCTGATATTTCCTGCTGCTGCGGTTCTTTGAAGCATTTCTTTCCCTCACAGATGTATGCACATCTTTTCCAATTTTCAAAATATGCCTTTTTCATCTTCTTTACATAGAATTCAGACATTAAAATACCAATATCTTTCCAGTCTCTAAATCCACTGACATTGTAAGTGTTATATAGATTTGAATATCAATGCTATAGTCACCAGTTTATCAGTTTGCTTAGAGCACAGAGATCAGCATTTCAGTGAGGCAACATAAGTCAACACAAACTTGGGGGGATTCTTTTCTGAAATCAGTTTCTACAGTCTCATTGCAGTATCTTTACAGAGCCATTCTGGGTTTCATTGCTGAAAGACAAGTTCTCTTAATATACAGGCATTCTGCTATGTGCTGGTTTCAGAGAACCTCATTACAAAATGCTAAACATGAAGGGGCAGATTCCCTGGTCTATCATATCAGGATCACTTCACATTCAATTTTACAATTTCCAAAGTAAACCTAGACCAGTTGGTTGTGTGCACTATAAAATGCTGTCCTTGTGGGTAAAATTCTCATTGATATCATCCACTACTCCCTCTTCTCCTTTCCTTTATGAATATAGGCAGATAAGCGAACTAGGAAAACCTAACAAGTAAAAGCCAAAATGTCAGCACAGGCAACATTGTCCCTAAGCACTAATTAAATCCAGGCCCATTATTTCTCATTTGTATCAGGGCTAAGTTACTAAAAATTTGCTTTCTGGCAGTTCTAGGAAGAATCCACCCTTAAGAATGTCCAAAGTGTGTGTGTATTTGTGTTCATCAGCCTCTGCAAAAATGTTTAACTTCCCTGTGTTCTCATTCTATAAATTGTAATTCTAGAAACACCAAACAGAGTTAGCCCAAGATCAGTAAAAGTCATCTGGTTTCATGTTTGATTCTTGTAGGAATGTCATGCTTTCACAGATATTCAAGCTATTGGCAAAGGTATAAGAAGATAAAACAGCTGGAAGTTGAAGTTAAACAAATTCAAACTAGAAGCAAGCCATGCAGTTTCTAACAGCAAAGGAAGCTAGTTATTTATCATTTTACTGAGGAATGCTGTGAATTTTCCATCATTTGCATCTTTAAATCAAGGCTGGATGCAATACTGAAAGATTTTCTCCAAGCCAGAAAGTTAAGAGTTTAATATAGGCAGAGAATGTAAGACTAGGGCACATTTTATACAAGTGGTAAGGTTAGATTATGACAATTTCTTGAACTTCAGATCTGTGAGTCAGCCCAAGTTTTGTCAGAGAGTATTTTGGCAGAATGCCATTAG
Source organism: Indicator indicator (assembly GCF_027791375.1). Lineage (NCBI taxonomy): Eukaryota > Metazoa > Chordata > Aves > Piciformes > Indicatoridae > Indicator > Indicator indicator. The sequence goes on from NC_072013.1 coordinate 43,301,678, forward strand.
AGATGAGAGGAAGCTTTCAGCTTTTACCATGCCAGCAAAATAGCAGAGTTCACATTTAGCAGGAGCATAAATCCTTGAAAACAGACACCTGAAATCAGAGAAATAGAAAGAAACAGAGGGAAAGTTTCTTGTTTCTAGCTGTTCAGTAGAGAAAAGGAGCTCAGTGTCATTACATTCACATTTTTTTAAAGGTAAATGTTAGTCTTAGTCTTGTAGGAGAAAAAAAAATTTAAAAAATGTATTGAGTTTAGAGCTAAGGTGTTTTCTATGGTGACTAAAATGTAACCTAAGTGCAATAACTCAATTTTTGTCAGTCTAGTGTGAAACAAACCAACATTATGTCATTCTGAGCTCAGGCAATATGTTTTGTTGGACAGAATGTTGGCGCAAATCTCAAAAGACTTGTGTTCCCACATCAGAGATCTTCCCTGAAACTGGACATGGCATCCATTTGTATCTTAGTTTCCCATTTTAAGTTGAGAATAATATTTCTCCACCCTCATTTGGCTGTTTTGAGTCCACCTTTTTGGAGCATAGGATTGGCAAGCTTGAGCCTTCTTGGAAGAGGCTGCATACCCTTGCACCCTTACCTTTCCCAGTCGCAGCAGCTGCTGGAGATACAGAGAGAGAGGCTTTCAGCATGTCCTGGGCTGTTCACTTTCCAGCATTTCTGGACAGAACATCTCACTCCATTACATCCATTACATCACAGTGTAACAGAGAGAATATTTCTGTTCCCGATGACACTTCACATGTAACACTCCTTGAGAGTTACAAAGGCCTTAAAGAGCAAGCCCAGTCCACATGCAGGAGGTCAAAACCAGGATTTTTTGGTCTTTTCCCCTTTTCCCATTATATGTGTGATTGTTCCTCTCATTATTGTTACTGTTTAGGTTTTGTGTGTGTTAAATCATTTAAACTATTTAAATATGATTACATTCCAGAAGTCCATTTTTAGAAATTAACTCAGAGTCTAAGACTATGGAGATTTGAAAAAAAAGTCATATAGTATATCATGTATGTTAGCTTTAGAAACAGTATCCACACTGATATAGACTTTTAAATATAAATCAATAAATATAGTGGTATTTTAGAACTGAAATACATCTTGGAAGATGTTTTTTGACCTCTTAGAAGTTTTTCCACCTCCAAAGTAGTGTGGCTGTTGCTAAAGAAGCTCCCTGGGCATAGCTGTTTTGACTACCAGTGAGGAAGAGAAAGCATCTGTATTAAATACCCACAGGTACCTCAGTGTGTTAGCAGTCTCAGATGCTTTGAAGAAGCCTGGTTGTTAGTTCTTGCTGTTCGGTCGTCTTTATATACTTAGTTTGTTTCAGACCATTGAACTTCCTACTGATAAGGTAAAAAATGATCACTGCTGTAACTTTTACTATCAAAGCTGTTAATACCATAAAAAATGAAATAATTTCTTCCATGTTAAAATAATTCAATGACATTTGTGAGGTGTGCAACTTCTTGCCAACTCTTCTAGTTTAAAACATTATCTGTTTGAGGAAAGCATATGTTAGAAATTTTTAATTCAGTGATAGGAAAGGCACTAATGAAATATGTATGTATGAATTTTGTATTGCATAAGTTTTCTCTTTCTTGAAATGTGATTAAAAGCCAAACATCTGGATTATGTTTAAAAAGCTTGAATTTCCAGTTTTCAGAGAGATTCAATCTATTTTGACACTGTACACTTAGCCTTAACATTTTCAGCATGCTGTTAACATTACTTCTTATTGCAAAAAAAAAAAAAAAAAAAAAATTTCAGGTTTAAACAAAGTTGGACTTCTCCTAATGCTAAAAATGTTTTCTGAAATAGCTCTTTTTGCAGCATTCACAGAGCCATAGTTGAGGCTGTGTCATCAGTTCTGTTATAAATTTGCTCTTAAAAGCAGTTTGTAGTTATCATAAATATAACTTTTCAACTTGAAAGTATTTTTTCTTTTATTATAAAAGTACGTTGTTTTTTCCTCGAATAATATTAAAAATGAAATAACGAGTTCTTAAGAATTAAAATAATTCAGTATAAAATGGGCCACTGTGATCACTTAATGGTCTTGGGATGCCAGCATTGACTTTTTGTTATAATAACATTAATGTGTACTGGAAAAGTGAATAGCCATTATCTGCAGTGTCTTTTGAAGGGTTCAGGCTATGTCTGCCTGGAAATGTTAATAAGTACTTAACTATGTAACTTTCTTTTTAACATATTTTAACAATAGTTTTGATCCGGTAGGTTGGTAATGGTATTGCTGTAAGAGGAATTAGGGTGATTGCAGTGTTTTAGATAGTCAGCAGAGATGTTTTAGCACTCCTAGTGGACCTGCTGGATGTGCCAACTCTGACATAACTCAAGGGAAATTATAAGGAACAAACCAAATAGCCCATTATAAAAACTATTAACTTTCACTTTACTTAAAACAAGACAGGATGCACGTTTGAAATAAAAATTACATTTTTCATTAATAACTTTTGGGCATACTGAGAAATCTGCTGCCAGCACTCTTTCTGATCAGCACCTAGATTGGCCCTCACACAGATGTAAGCCCTGTCTTGTATAGAATAGTTCAAATCCTTTAAAGATCGTGTTGTTACCCTAGATACTACAGCTAATGAGAACTCAGACCCACATGTTCTGAGGGTAGAGACTGAGCAAGCTAGACAATCTGTCTGATCTTGACTTCAGGTCACTCACCAGCTTGCATGGATTGCAAGGCTATCACCACAGGCCAGGGATGACTTTTCTTTTCTCATAGTTGCAAGGTCTAGTAATTTAGATCACTAAAGCCACTGTGCCTTAAATGGTGTCTGTACTGATCTTTGTGGATTTTCCTGTCCTTTACTGGAGACTTTGAGTTCTACCTCTGTTGGTCTGAGGAACTTAGATTTCCATTTGGCTCTTTTAGCAGTGGGGAACTTCTCCCATGAAACTGTAGGAAATAGGTAAGAAGAAGAAGAAGATCTAGAGATATTCTACCCCCAAATACACGCCAGTAGGCATTGCCAGAAGAGAGGATAATGTCTTTGTTGATTTTCAGTCAAACTTCACTCACAGAAGGTTATTACTGACCACCATTAACATTCTGGCAGTGTAACTATGGAGTAAGGACTTCAGAAGAGCCAGTCTGTGAAAGATAAATGAGCAGGAACATCCATTTCAAAACAGAATGATGCCTGTAACACACAACCTGACAATAGTTGGTGCATTTGGAATTAAATCTTTGTGTAGAGGAGTTTCAATTTTATGTTTCATGCATACTGCAAAAGCAAGTGGAGCTTAGCGGAAAAGGGGATAACAGGTTATAAATTACTTTCTTTGATTATCTTCTTCAAAAATCTCCATAATCTTACATTGTTGTATTTTACTTTGTAAAAATGTAAGTGTGAAAATGTAGCTATTTGAAATTTAGTACAGGTAGGGTCAGCATTTCAAAATATCCAGCCAAGGATGGAACTGCAACTCCACCTTTTTTGTTTCCATGACAAATAGTTTCCCTGACATCAGATACATTTTCTGCTCCATAATGGGCAAGCTGCAGTCTACGCCAGTATTTGGGAATCTCCCTCACTTTTTTCTTTTTCTTTTTTTTCCCTCAATAAATAGACCTGAACACCAACCCAAAGATAGAGTAGTTATTAATTCCTGAAGAACACAGTTTTTTATATCTTTATTATCAATTGTCCTCCAGGCAAATAAGTGTAAGTTAAGCTAAATCCACATTTGAGATGTTAAGTATGTCTGTTGGGTGCATCCATTAGTCTGTACCATGTCTCTGGTGCAAGGTGTGAAAAAAAAACTCAAAGCTTTAACAGCACTGTTGCAAGCAATGCAAGATGAGCTCAGAAAGGTCTTTGTATATCAGCCAAAGATCCCAACTAAAACACAGAGTTTAGAAGACCAAGATTGTTACAGACTGAATTGCACCAGCTCTGTGGCCTTGCCTGAACTGTGCCTGAATGTGTATTGTGGCACAGTGTTCTATCATCATCTGCCAGGGTTTGTCTTTATTAGTAGATGAGTAGCAGTTTCTAGATCTAGTGTAATGTCCTGCACTTGATACTCAATTCCCCATGCTATATGAACTCAACCTGCTGCATTTTGGCTATATGTTCTTAGCAATTTAATTACATTTAAAATCTGCTTAATAATATAGTAAATAACTGGTTCTGCTACAGAACTGCATGCTGAAGGTAATGGGATTGACAACACAAGTTGACACTCAATTAAAATTTTCATATATCTAGTGAATTAGCCAGTTCTTGGCTGCTGTATTAAGGTGGAATCTTCCTGCTCAACTGAACACTAAGCAAGACAGACAAAATGCATAATAAAGCCAAGTCAAGACTTAATATGCCCACTCAAATTTTTATTGTTTGCATCAACTAGTAAGCTTGCAGAACAACCTCAGTGATGTGGGTTAAAAAAAATCAATAACCAGTATTTAAACAAATTTCCTCTATATTTAGAGTAATGAAGCTTAAAAAAAAAAATTAAAAAAAGAGAAGCCCTTAAAACTTCTTACTGAATTACTGCCATCAGCAAGTAGATCCATGGGGCTTGTTCGGCTAAAAGCCACAACAGACTTTGTAATGCAATGATGTAATCTTGGCTTTGTGTCATTTATATTCAACCTAAAAAAAACAATTTTCCTGAATAGACAGGCTGACAACAATATTGTTCAGTGTTGGTTTTTGTTTGGATTGCTTCCAAATGGTTCATATGCCTCCACAGCAACACCCCATGCCCGCTTAAGTTTTTGCTGTGAATTCCAAAGTTTCCGCTTTTTCCTCACATTTTATTTTGCTTTTAAAGTCCCAGTTATGTTTGTGAAACTAACCAGCTCAGCCACAAAATTAGGATGTATCTTGCAGAGTGCATTCATTTTACTTTTTGCATATTTTTCCCGAGGTCATGTCAAGGTTAGTTTGAATTCCATCCTACATTAAGACTTCTTTCACAGCTATTTAGCTCTGCAGCCTACTCCCCGCTGGGGTCTGCCCCTTGGGCACGTCAAAGCTTCAGACCTGACAAATCACACACAGATGAAGCTGTACAGTTTTTTAAACAGTTTCATCAGTAATGTGGGTTGGGGTGTTTTTTTCCCCTTTACATTATACTTTTTTTTTTTTCCCCCCCTTACTGGAGTTTACTCTCTGAATTGCAATATTCTGAAGACTGATTTCTCTATGGAAAATTCCCTTGCATAGGCAAGTTGTAAAATAGAAATGGTGTTGTACAGTACATGCCACTCACAGCCTTCCAGAAACTGAAAGTGCTGCAGATCCTCATAATTAATAACAAGATATAGCTCCTTGTCTAATAACTGTAATCATATTTTTAACATCTATTTGCACAGAAGAACCTAAAGCTATAAATGCTGATAAATATTCAAAATTTATCATCCCCATTGCAAACCGGTTAGTTATCCAGGAGAGTTGTTCACAGGGAAAAAACAGAACAAACAAACAAACAAACAAACAAAAAACCCCACAACAAAACCCCACAAACTTCTGTGAGCCTTAGGATTACTTCAATGACTAAATGTTCTTCAGTGTCAAGAAATGATGCTGTACTTTGGCAGCAATCCTTATAGGACTTGGAAAATTTTAAGTGGATGTATATGTGTGTGTGTATGTATATATATGTATATATATACATATATATATATACTTAGCTTCACAACTATATGGAGGGCTTTCACCACCTGCATTCATGTGCAGACACACCCACCCACCCACACACTCGTGTATATGTTGCTGCACAGAAAACAAAACAAAGCAAAACAAACCACAGAACAGTTTGAAGTGTAGAATGCAGCTTGCAGGTGAAAATCCGTTTTCTAAAATTCCTAGCTGTGGACTGCTATCTGTATCTTAGCATTTTGTGAAACTAATGGTGCAACACCATTTCCCATTTAATTGATGAAGTTAAAATGCTTGGCTGCTAATGAGTGTATTAGCAAACAATATACCCTTAACAAGCTTAAGCAGCTCAGGATTTTAAAAAGCAGCTTACTGTCCTCCTCATTTTTATAAGACAAAATGTGCTGCCTTCTACAAATTGCTTGATCGACTGATGAAGTACTATAATTATAGTTGTATTGCAGTTTTGACAAAGCCACAATAACAGATTGTAGTTTAGTCCCCACTCTAGGCACACAACTCTTTGCATTACAAAACCCAGTTTTACTGGTCTAATTCTTACTGAGAACAAAAGGCACCTGGAGATGTTAACTATATACTAAAAGAAAACTTGGAATCTAGGAAATAATAATATTGAAGCATGACTTTTCTTTTTGCAGTTAGTTCATTGGGAATGGTATCTAATGAAGAGTTTTCTAAAGGCTTGCTTGTTTGGAACTAATTAAAGACAGATATCCTAAATAGAAAAAGGATCATGGGAATTACATTAGGTGTCTGGAGACTTGTTATTCTTTTGGTACTCTGAGTAGATTGTGGAAGTTGTTAGGGATTCAAGAAATAAGGCAAGCTAATAAAAAGTTCTATTTTTCTGGTTATTGGCCAACTATTGTATTTTTGTTTGCAATAAGATTTGTGCCAACAGGCTAGGGGCTTGAATAAAACATTTAAACATTTGTGCATTAACACATTATGGTGAAAAGAGAGTCTTGTGCTTTCACTCAGTGCATTTCAGCCTTCAATTAATGTGAAAGCACTACAATGCCTATGCAACTTCTCTTGCCTAGTGGTGCACCATTTATCATTGCAGTTTTACATTGACCTTGACACCCACTTCATTAGAATAAAGATTGTCTACCATTTAGGTTACATTGTTCCTCTGCACAGAGACCCCATGCAAATTTCTGTTCAGATAGAAGAGCTGTGAGCCTGTCAGAGGTCATCTGCATTAAATGATTGCAGCTATTTTCCAACTGCTTCTTTTCATTCTGCTCAATTCAGGCTAGGAGGATCAATCAAGCCCTCTGCCTGAAACAGTGGGACTGCTGGGAATATAACTGTTTTTGGTAGTAGTGGATATGCCCTAAACAGTATTAAATATTTAATATAAATTCATTAAAGGCCATACAAAGTCTTCAAAAAGATATTACATTTATAGTAAAATTTAAAGGGTTGTTATCACCTTTCTTTAAAAAAAAAAAAAAGGCAGAACAATGAGAACCAACTGCATAATTTTTTAATGCAGGCAAAATTTAGTTCATGAAGTTACTTAATGTTGCTCTCACTGTGTTTATTTCTCTAGCTGCCACAGAAGGGGGGGTGTAGCAAAAGTGTAATCCACACTGCCTACTTTCTGGAAGGAAAAGCAAGGTGTCTGCAAAGATTTAGGACAAAAGTGCTAAGGTTTGTTTTGTTTTACAGGCAGGCATCCACAAGCACATGCAGCCTCACACAAATACATGTTGTACTATTGTGCTTATTTGTAGGGGGAAAGAGCAAATGGAAACGTTAGCGCTCTCCTTCTTGAGTTTTCTGAGTGATATAATTGGAATTAAATTATTAATGGGAGATACTTAAAAAAGATTGTTTTATGATCTTCTATTACAGAATTTGCAATTCATTTTAATATTTGTAGTTTGATTTATATCAAAGATAATGCAATCTATGTCCAATTAACAATACATAGCCAATGTAATATGATTTCCAGATCATGCAAATGGAATAAGCTAGAAGAGGAAAAACTGATTCTTAACCTCAGATGTAATTTGCTGTGTGAGTTCTGGCAATTTTAAATGACATTGCACTTTTTAATTTTTCCAAAGGCTCAGCAGCAAATTCATCCCAATCAAGAAAGCCTATTATTAATTTACAAGGACAATTGTAGGAGTCTTTATAATTTCCCTGTGCAATTATTTGCCATAAATTGCTAATAGTGAAATACATGAAGTTTGCAAGAAACAGCAACTGCTATTTATCTAGACGGATCACTCAGCCCAGATCTTGAATATTGTCCAGAGGTTCTAGTGCTATTGACAGCATAAGAAATATAACCAAGCTCCTGGACGGTTTCTAAAATGTTTCACACTGATAGTACCAAAAAGGTAGAAGTATTACTGGCTATTGTGAAGTGCAGGCTGGCCTCTAGCAGATTCCTTCACTTTGCTTGTATACAGCTGAGCTTTGGACCCTGGACTTTGGAATAAAAAGAGTCTTTGTTCATCACTGAATGGCATTAGGCATGGGCTTCCTAAGGGGCCACCATGAAGCCTAGCATGAAGAGTGCAAACATTACCCAGAAAGCAAAGTGAGAATGTGTGTGAAGAGATGATGGACAAATATTGCTATATGTGCAGTGCTGTATGTTTGGATGTATTTATATTACATTTTTGATGAGTTTACTTGTGGAGCATTCCTGACTCAGTTTTATGCATGCAGTACGTTTTGCAAACGTGTGCCATTGCCATTGCTGGCTGTGCGTGCACATACAGACACCGAACTTCTGTGTGCATGGTTTTGTCTCTGCAGCAGTTGAAACACCCCAAGAAGGCAAGTTTTTTAAATTTAAATATCCAAATCCAGGTGAAACTAGAAGTGCAGGTCACTCAGCCCTGATCTCAGTTGTGTTTCATACGGTGCCATTTGACTGAAGATACTTTGTTAGTATGTGAACGATGGAATGCAGAACATCTATAGCACTGCCTTATTCCAATAATGGAGAAAATTCACTGGCTTAATTCTTCTGTACTTCGTAGCCATAGCTCCACTGTGTGTTCAGTATGTCTAGTCTCTTTTCACTATAACCAACAGAAGCACCATACAAAAGTCTTACAATGGATGTCTTAATCTCTCTGTGTGCTTTTAGAGCATTATTTTGAATTCCATCATGCAGGCTTTTCCCCCCTCCCCCCCTTTCCTCTTCTGAAGTTTTATTACAGCAACAGAATTCCCAGGGAGCTTTAGGGGCAAGGTTCGCATAATATTGCCCTAAAGTTTTGCTGGAGAGGTGGAATCCACACCCCAGTCCTGATCATCTTTTTGTGGTGTTTCTCTATATGAAAGATGCAGTGCGCAGCCTTACAGAGTCGTTAACTGTGTACAGATTTTTTTATTGTTTACCAGACAGTGCACATCTACGAACCTTTCACGATGATTTCTTTCTCTGACCTCTCAGTGACTAGGCATCTTGTTCCTTAACACTGAGGGAGGCTGAAAAATGCTTGAGTTGCTCAATGTGTGCCTTCTATACCAGTTTCAAAATGGCTTATTCTTCTGGTTTCCATGGTGACAATTAACACTGTTACAAGGCATTGTTCCAGTCTCCATTTGGGCAGAATTTTCGGGTGTGATTTTTCACACACACACACACAAAAATGTTTTATATAATTTTTTTTAAAGGAAAAAAGGAAAAAAAAAGGAAAATAAAAATAATTTTAAAAGAAAAAAAAATTAAAAAGGGGGGAGAGAGGGAAAGGCACAATTTAGTATAAAGTGTCAAAAAATGCGTCTCAATCAAGCCTGCCTCGATTTCTGAGAATATTTTTGTCAGGGGAACTAAGGATTTTAACTTGCCTTCTTTTGGCATTCAACTTCTGGTGGTTTCAATATTTTTGCCAGGCTTATTGACAGGTAAATGATACTGCCTTTTTTTTTTTTAAATTCCACTGTTATTTGATCATATTGAGAAGGAATAAAAAGTCAAAATTCTTTGACTTACATAACAATGTTTTGAAATTCCTTTGACTGGTGTCAGGAGCACAAAACCCTCTGTGCATGCACACAGCTAATCATGCTGTAAAGATTTTGCAGGTTTCCCAGTACATTGTTTGGGGATTTTTCCTCAGTTTTTTGATATGACAGATGTTGGAAATGAAACATTACTCATTTGTTTATTATTGTGGCTATTGAGAGAAACCTGCAACTTCAACTTTCTTAATCTCATCTTTTGCTATTAAACAGTAATCTATATCATAGCGTCCCCAGACTGTCACAATGGAGCAGGTTTTGCTCACTTAAAGCTGAGGAATGAATGAATCTGAAGATTAAATTATCTTCTCACCACAGGATTAAGTAGTCCTACCAGACTAGGGTTGTGCAGCACTGATAGAGCTGGTAGCTAATTTTTCCATGCAACTGCTTAGTGTGTAGGTGTTTAATGGATTACAAAATAGCATTAGCAGTAGCATCTCATGCAATCAGTTCTCAAACTGTACATCCTGTACATTAAGCTCTTTCTTTAACTTAAAATACACACTGCAAGTTAAATATCCAGGAGTGAAAAAATACTAACTCTCAGTCACATATCAATACATGTAATAATGAACTGAATTCTTTCGTCTTTTACAGTTACAGTATAATGCATTTTCTATCAATCAGCACTTTCATTGTTCTTGTTTATACAGTAGGTTACATGGTGACAAAGACAGAGCATGTACATAAAATCTAGCTTATTTATTTTTTAATGTAATAACCTTTTATAACATCTGTCACACTTTTTTGCCTATGCTGCACTGAATTATTTTATCTAGTCCAAAACTAAATGAAACATCTTCTGTTTCTGTGTTAACAAGAGCATTGTAGTTATGAAACATGCAGTGTATTTTATTTCTTCATCAGTCCTGCACTTCCCTGGAACATACCCAGCCCCAGTTCAGGCAGCAGCAACTGGCAGCCTAGAACAGGTGATGAGTATTAACTAGCTGTGACTGCACCAGTGTCACACAGCTAGAGGACTCCCTCAGTCTATTAATTCACTTGACAAAAGAAAGGGAGTTGCACGAACTAGATTTCTGTGCCTAGCAAATTGGACTCTGGATTCCCCTTGATATTACATGTACTTATGGAAATAATTATGCAAATCCTTTTCAGCTATATCATCTTTAAATAGAAATCAGATTACTTAAAGAAGATTGTAATCTCCTCCAGTAACTATTCTAGCTGAAAAGGCAATAATGCAGGACCAAGAAGGATACTTGTTGAACATTTTAGTCCAATAAAATCGTGTTGCCTCTTGGTGGAACCAGTTCCCCAGTGCCTAACCTGGTTGCTACCTGCTGTTGTACATTTCTAAAACCTTAGCTGCAGCACACCAAGTATCAAAAGGCAAGTTCTTTATAAACAATTCCTTGGCTTTTGCTATGCATATTCATGTAAATTTGGATACGCAGACACCTGATCAGTGTTCATTAATAATGAGAAATGGTTTAAATCACCTCATTTAAAACATTTGCTCTATGATCCACAAATGACTAATATTTGCTGAAGTTTACATAATACAAATGATGTGCATGTGTTGTGTAAATGAGAGATTAAAATACGAAACTAACAATATGCAAACATATGCATGGAAATGCTGAGGACCTGTTAGCTGAAACAGTGATTTCACAGCTTTATTATTTTCTTTAAGATGTCTTTGATTGTATTTTTGCTTTGTCTTCCTAAAGAGCATGTTCCTGGATCTGGCAAAGGGCCCCATGTTTTAAACATGCCTCATTCTAGTTTAAATTTTTATACTTGGCCCGGTTATTAACATTTTTAGTGTGAGCTGCTGTAGCAGTTTTCTTGGCTGAATTTAAAGCAAAGAAAGCTTCATGTTTAGGATGCAATCTGCTAATAGCTATGCATAATTTATGTATGTCTTGTAAACACCTTTGCAAGAATATGTGCTGAACTCTCCTCTTCCAGTAAAAGGTGCATTTTGGGCTGTATCAGAACTTCTGTTTCTCTGAGTGTTTTGTATGTAAGAGGGAGAGGGAGTTAGCTTAAATAGATGTAGGTTATGTGTATAAGCGGATGCCTATGTTTTAAATTTTCTAAAATTTATTTACCAGCTATTAAAACAAAATTAGTCACTATAATAACTATTATGTGTAATAATTAGTTCAGTTTTTTTGAAAATACAGGTTTTAAAGAGATTTATTTGCCAGCATATCTGTAGATTAGAACAAATTTTTATAAAATACATAAGTAATATACAACTATAATATTTATAAAGTAATTCTAAAGTAATTTTAGAAGAAGTTTCTGGTTTTGTTACTGTTTTGTCTGGGTTTTTTTGGTTTTTTCTTCACAATAAGTAACAGTACAACAAATAAAAAGTAGTTTCAGCTTGAAGAAACAATCGGATTGTATGACCATTGTGGCTGTTCTTGTTTGTGTCCCATTTCACTGCTCCCGTTGGTTGATGCAGTAAAAATCAAGTTACTGGTTTTGTGTAATAAAGGAATTATGTCTAATTGTTTTTGTAAGGTGAAACTTCACATTTTCATGTGTAATAGCACTTCAGGCCTCTGTAAGAGACAAAATTCACAATGAGAGAGAGAAACTGTGCAGGAAACATAATTATTTCTTTGTTTTGATTTTTTTTTTTGGATGGAGAGCCTCAGTGTTGCTTGCTGAAGTAACATATGTGAAAAATAAGGTAGCACTGACTCAAAAGAGACAAAGGGAGATCATTCTTCAGATGAGGGAGTTAGTGAATATTATTCTACAAGTGAGTATTGTGAGTGAGTGAATGTTACCATATGTAAATCAACTGAGAACTGTATGTGTAGATACGTCACCCAGAAGACTACGTGCTTGGGACCTAAACTTCTTGTGACATGCCATGAGAAGGTTGTGTGCATAAAAAAATCCCCAAAACAACAACAAACCAAAACATTTTAAATTTGCATAGTGAGCATGATGATAACTGGGCACATAGAACCGAAGTTGAAATTTTTCTAGAGGAAACTCTTGGCAGTAGTTGATGTTATGTATTTCTTTTCATTGTAGAGATACAATGTAGAAATGTCAATCAGGCACCCGAAAAAGATGGAACTGCTTAGCAAGGTTGAAGCTCTGAAGAAAAGTGGTGTTTTACTACCAAATGATCTCCTTGAAAAAGTGGATTCAATTAATGAAAAATGGGAGCTGCTTGCGGTATTTGCATTTTTATTACTGTTTGTGGGTTATGTGTACATTTTTGTGTGTTGAAGTACGCTGTCTGTCTGATTTCTAATTTGAGGCACAAATATCTCTCTCTTTCAATTCACCATGTACATTTCAAACAAGCTACTCATGCTATTATAAAAACTCCATAGTATTTCCCTCTTCTGTTGATTTTTTTTTTTTTATTCCATGCTTGTCTCCTGTCTGACTTTAATAATTTTAGTTCTTTAATACATAAAAAATGTAAGTAAAATATGCCATGTATTACGGGTATGCACCAAGTCAACTATAATGCAGTATATCTGATATACACTGACTGTCATGCCTGAGTGAATGTTAATAGAATTTATTCTGAAGGTACATGTTAGAGACATCTACTGTTTAACTATTTACTATACCCTTAAGATGAAAAGTGGGGTTGTCACTGCATATTTCAGGTCACACTGATGGCTCAAAAACGAATATGCAGATTCAGTTCAAATCTGAATACCTGAAGCTAAGAATACAGCCAAGGATGTGTTTCCTCCTGCTGTATTCAGCTCACTTTTGACAAAAGCCAAAAAAGTTTCATGTAATTCATTTCACGCTATGATGGGCTGGGTCTCAGCCAAAGAGTGAGATACAAGAATCTGGCAAAAAAAGCAATATAGTGATTCTGTTACCCAGAGACCAGTGATGGCACCATGCAGGAGACACTATTGTCCTATTGTTGTAAAACAGCTGAGAGAGAGAGAGGTCAAACTATATATTTTTCCATCCACTTCTCTCCTTAATTGCCTTCACTTCAAATCAAGGGTAAGATAAATTTATAAATTACTTTAAATGATTAATTATAGATGTGTGATATTAGCAATACAGTTACATTGCATAATTTTGCATGCTATTATCTTAGTTTAAAAACATTTCTAATGTATTACGAGTAAGCTATAGATGCAACCTGCCAACAACATTTTAAATACTAGCTTGTGTCACTTAAGCTTATTTGGTAATGCAATTGCCATTTTACAGAGGGTGGGGCTATTTTTTTTCCTCAGTTCAGCACAGTTGTTTCTAGTAGCTTGCTTCTTTAAATGTGCAAATTGTCAGAAAATGTTAAAAGTTGCCTTATGACTAGTGAGCTTGTTACTTTTTATTTTTAATCATCATGACAAGGATTTGGAAACTGTTGGAGCATTAATATATTTACTGATAAAATGGGACTTATTAACCTATTCTTTTACATCTGATCATGGGAACTTGTACTTTTAAAATCATTTCAGTTGTAAGCCTTACATGTATGACTTACAATGTATTTAATCGGATTCATTCAGTGGCACAGATTAGAGCTGGTAGGATATAAACCTATGAGATAAGTAACTGATCATAATTCTAAAAATCTAGAAAGATTCTGTCTTGGGGGGGAAAAAAAAGGTATATTGAAGCCCTCCATTTCTCAGTATGTTAAAATAAAAATATACCTCTGGATTAAGTTTTGCCATTAGTTTCAGCATTTACAGAAAAAAATAAAATATAACCATTACAGTTTTCCTACTAAATGCAATTTCATGAATAATAAGCAGAGTTTGATAGAGTTTTGTTTAATTTAATAAAAACCTCTGCAGAAACTAACGGCACTAGGCACACTGTTTTAATTGGCATGATTACGTTTTAATTGGCATGAAAAAAATTAAAGACAAGGATTTTAACTTCTAACAATGGTAAAATAGAGGGATATGGTTTTTAATATTACTTTCATCTAAGGTGAACAGTGTGGAATGGAAATACATTAGAATGAAATGTCAGTGGTGCGTACAGTTTAATCTGTGAAATTTTGTCCCCTGTGCTGAATATTACTCTGTCTCAATTGCATATTAAACAACCCTATCAAGGCAGGCATTGGCATCTGCTGTGCTGACACAAATTGTGAATTAAATGAAATTGATGTCCTCTGTCGTATATTTATGAAGACGGACCATTCTCTGAAGTATTCTGTTTATGAAGAATTTATGATTGCAAACTGTTCCAGAACAAAAAAGTGGCAATAAATTCTTTTTTGTGACCCTACCCTCCAAGGGCATTGATTTCACCTCCTGCTGCTACTTTTGTTACAGCATAAAAACAATAGCTAGTGCTGGATTCCACTGAGGGTCTTCAAATTATCAATATTTGCACCGTGAAAATAAAAGGGTGTTGCCAGGAAAGCATGTTTTTCAGTTATGATCTCCTAAAGACGTTATTTGCAGAATGCCACATAGTAGAATAATGTCTTCTGGTCTAATTTTATTGGTGTTTTAAAGCTTATTTTTGGAAGATAACTTCATTGTTATAAATTATATTCCAGTAACTTTCTAAAGCATGTATTTTCAAGAGCCGGTCACACTGGGTTACCAAAAACTATATCTTTATGTTACAACAATTAAGCACTACTAATTACCAGATTAAAAGGTTGCTGGATGTGATTGTCAGTGTGTATTCAGTATTCTACAATCAGTAACACAGATCAGGCTGTCAGCCCGACAGCCTCTTATAGGTCAGATAAAATACTGCTTGGCATAGAAGAAGCAGGCAACAGCATATCTCCCTTGTGATGTTAAAGGATTGCCTTTCAAAATAATGAAAAGAAAGGTAACTTTCTAACCCTAGCCTCTTCAGAATATTCATTATGCTCACAGCATCCACTATCAAAATGTTATTCAGTGGCTCTTTTATTAGAAATACTACTTTGAAAAGCTGAAGTAAATTAGTTTCATTAATGATCAGAGGTGGTTGTTTATTCTAGTCCATTATTTTTTAAGTGGATGCTTAACATGGGGAACTTTAAATCTGAGTTTAGTTGCCTAAATAATTGGCCTGATGTTGAGGAACATTGAGGCTTTGCAGTTTCTAGATTATTGGCATCATCCACCTCTAAAAGCAAGCCAGTGGTTTCATGACCTAACTACTCCTAGATGCAGCTTCAGGGCTACAAGTTTGGAAATTATGACCTGACAATTCACACCTCGAAAAAGTATTTTAGTCTTTCCCCCAGAACTTAGTCAGTACCTTGAATAAGAGTTTGATGAATCCAGTGCTTGTCATTTTTTTCTGTGGCTGCCTAGAAACGAGTAACTCTCATGGTCTTAAGTGTCTAAAGCCATGGTCAAATTCTATAGGGGTAACTAGTTAAAAAAGTTATGCACCATTTTGTTTCCTCTGTCCATAGCTGCTCTTAATAAACATTGATTTATCATGCTTCCAGCAAAGTCAGTGACCCAGAGAGAGCAGCATAAGTGGGAAACAAGGATACACAAAATGAAATTGATTGAAACAATGAAACAGTGAATGTAATTGATTGATATTAGTAGTAATTATTGGGGAAAAAAAAAAACAAACCACATCTCTAGTCATCTAGCAGATGCTTCTTGTTGCATATTAACCTATATATTTTCTGATACATAAGACTAATCTATGTTTTCTTTATCTGATGCATTAGAAAACCCTAGGAGAGAAGATCCAAGACACAATGGTAGGGCACAGTGGGTTAGGTCCACGTGACCTGCTCTCGCCTGAAAGCGGCAGCCTGGTAAGGCAGCTGGAGGTCAGGATCAAAGAGCTGAAAGGGTGGCTGAGAGATACAGAGCTTTTCATCTTCAATTCCTGTCTGAGACAAGAAAATGAAGGAACAATGAATGCTGAGAAACAACTGCAATATTTTAAGGTAATAAAAAAACAATCATAGTTTTCATAGCGAGTCCTCTTGATGGTGGGATAAAATATGTATCTTCTACATTAAGATGCAATGCATGTACATATGTAATAATATATTAATATCTTCACCTTCATTTATGTACTATATGTTCATTCATGTTGATTTTATTGAATCTTTACAATAATATTTATTCCTTACACTTTTGGCAACAGAGAGCTTTAGAGGGCTAATCACAATTGGAAAAGCAATAGTATTCTTTCATTCTGCTTCACTGTAAAGCTGTCTTATCAAAAAAAAAAAAAAAAAAGCTTCACTCTGAATTTCATTCCCTACATCAGCTAAATTAATTACTGTATTGTGTGACCATCAGTTTAATAGCCTATTTCTCTGCACATATGAGTCAAGAATAGCCTATTTGAGGTCACATTCACAGAGATATAAATTATAGCATACATGAGAAAACATTCAAGTTTGTGGTGAATAGCTATGTGGAAAAGACATACACTATGAGATTTGCATTAATCTAGGCCACATCTTAAGCCTAAGCCTGAAGATTTATGGAATGGAGGGAAAAGAATTGTAGTCACAATGCTATATTCAGCTGGATAAGCTGCTTCAGCTGAAGGCCAGCATTTAGCTTTGCAGCTGACTTAATGGAGGTTGTAAGTTTTGTTCCATTCCCCCAAAATAGTGGGACCATTTAGGAAAGAGAGCTGTTAAGGTGGCAAGCAAACCTGGTAGAACCATGTGATTTTCTTTTGTGCATAGCTATCACTTCTAAATAAATCCTCACCTAAATCATCACTGCAGGTCACTTTACTCTGCAAGTGATCTTTGAGCAGAGAGGAATCATGAGCAGAGAGGAATCATGAGCAGTTGAGTTTTAGAGGCTTTTCTCTTCTACTAGTACATCAGTGTTTATAGAAACAGCATTCTTTGTGGACAATATGTTAAATACCCGCCTCAATGGGCATATTGCAAGCACTTCTAAACGTACTTTTTTATACAAGGGCTCAAAAGAACAACAGCAGAAATATAACAGTATTCCAAATTAATCATTCATTAACTCTTGAGGATTTGTGAGAAGATTGTATCAATGTAAGGGTGTTTTTATGATCCTGAAAACATCCATTTGAGTGCAATTTCAAGTTTTCTTGTGGCTTGGGTTGTTCGTTTTTGGTTTGGTTTTTTGGGGTTTTGTTTGTTTGTTTTTATGATTTGTGGTCTTCTGCTAATGAGGAAAAAAACCATGCAGATTCTGTTTTCTATCAGTAATCTTCAAAACTAGTGATTATGAAGGACTTTTGGCAGACCTGCAGAACTTCTTAGCAACAGATTCATGCTTGCCACAGGGAGTTCAAGATGCTTTGTATTTATGTGGAGAATTATGACATTTTTTAAAAAAATGCATCACTACAGATTAAAAAATGTAATTTCGGAAAAACTTTTAAAATATACATTCGAAGGCACACATATATGTATGAACAGAATGCTGTAGCAATGTTACTTACATATTTGGAATGTGCATGAATCTCTGGAATGAAATCTTTCAATGTATATAGGACATGATGTCATGTCAAGGCCCCTAGAGATGTCAGATAGGATAGTGCTGCCCACCATGATGTAAGCTGAGTATTTCATTACTTGGTTGATTATCTATTAATTACATAAATAATGCATTAATTATTTTCAAAATGGTGGCCATTAGAGTATAAAAAATAATTACCTATCAAATATGGTGAGAGCACATCACTTTGTCATATATATTAAACCATCTTTGTCTCATTAAATCTGAAATCCACTATAAGTAAGTTTTTCATTCTTCACTGATCTCCTGGGGAAGTGTGTAAAAGAGAAAATGGATATAATTAACAATACTGCAATGTATAATACATATATCTGAGAAAGAACATTTAGAACATTTTCAAAAACATTAGCTCTGCCACTAGTAGGAAACCTGCTGGGGTTTAGTTTGACTGACTTCCTGCCTGAGAGTTTAACCTTACTCTAGCTTTCGCTGTGGTAAGTGAATCATTGCTTCTTAATGGAAATTGATTGTGCTGCACCATTGCAATTATACACATAGCCACTGTACACAGAGAAACACTGGTAATAACATAAACTCAACAGTGCTGTTGATTTTCATTCCACAATCTTATGTTTTAAATTACACTTAGGCCTTAGGAAAAACAGGGATTTAAAAAATTTTCAGGTGTTCTCCTTTCATTTTTCAATTGGAGGATGCATGGTTCACATGCAGCTGGGACCCAAGATGAGAGCAATGTGGTGGGAGGAGGGATTGTTCACTAGGAAGAAATTATTTTGCTTGCTTTGTTTTCTTTTTATAAAAAAGTCATGCCATTTTAATTTGAGTGTCCTTTATACTGAAGAATGTACTAGTGTGTTACTTTTCTTTTGGGATGTGGCTGTGCAATGATAATACTTAGCATTTCTGTAGTACTACCCAGACAAGGAGCTGTGCATGCTGTACAAACATTAATGAACCCAGCCCAGCTAAACCATGAAGGAAGGTATTATTATCCCCTTCTTAGAAATGAGGGAAATAAAATGCACAGATATTAAGTGACTTTTCCAGGTTTCACAGGAAGTCAGTGGCTGTGATGGTGACCCTAATCTCTGGTACTGCCCTCAAGGCAGCCCACCCTTCCTTCCTCTGGGTTCCATTTTCATGTCTAATGAAAAGAGACTGCTTCCTTGTATTTACTGCTATTTCTTCTTTATATTCAAAGTCCACATCCTGATGAGTATGACTGGCTGATTTGTTTTTTTCCATAGTCATTAGCATATGTAGATACTAGAATTGCTATCATATTATTAGTTAAGGTCATTACCTTATCTTAGGTAGCATTCTGTACTTTCTGGTGTTGTGGAAACTGTGTGGTGTACTTCGGTCAGCCCAGTGATCTGTGGGCAACACAATGTGCATCTGATCTTCAGAGCCATTTTGTTACTCATTCCACCAGCTTTCAGTACTCCTGGCTATTTCAGACATTTTCATATTTAGTTGTGAAGAAGAGAATGAACTTTGCTCCAGCCTACAGTGACACTTGCTGGCCACCCCACAGCAGCATTAAGTGAGATTACAAATGCAGCCCAACCTGGGCTTCTGTCAAGAAGGGGAAAAGAGTGAACACAAGTTGCCCAGGTGTAAAGAAGGAAGCATGGGTGTCATAAATCCTGTTTTCTTTTGTTCTGTTGCAAAATGAAAACTCTGTTAATCTAGACTAAGAAAACCAGGAGATTGACTTAAAATTCATGAGATCTTCATAACTATGAACATTTATTGTACGTATTCATCCTTTGTTATTTCTTCTCTGCCTTTTCACTCCCTTGAATTCAGGTTTTCTAGCTTTTCACAGAAACAAAGAGGATCAGAACCAGAAAGATACATTTTAAGTGAAATACAAGATTCTCTGCTAAACATATATTTCTAGCAGCCAGAAGACATAGACTCATGAGACTAATAATTGGCACAACTTAATGTGGTATGATGATTTTGTGGGTCAGGAGAGATTTGGAACAGGAAAGAATGAGGAACAATAAAGAAAATTCACATTCTTTCATGAAAATTTTAGTAAATTTTATTTGAGCAAAGTCTACCCAGAAATTTGTGTGCTTCTTGGCCTGTAAGTGGAAGTGTTCTGCCACGTGTGCTTTTTTGTGTTTGGGACTTCAAAGTATACTGCTTTCTCTGAAAAATGCCCTCCAAAAGACAGCAAGGGAGCCTAAATAATTAGTTATATATTTCTGTCACTTGCAATAAAGGATCTTGTTCTCCTTCCAGGATTTTCCTTTTCAGAACAGGATTTTAGCAGAGGTTTTCTGCTAAATGCTGGTTTTTGGCAACAATAACTTTTCATTTCATGTAGTTTTCTGATCTGGTTTTATTTGAAGCAATAAGCAATATTCTGTATATATTGTCATACCTGTGTCCTAAATATGTATTTGGGCCTTTAAAAAAGAGAGATATGATATTCAGCAGTACTGACAGCCTGTAGTTCTCATTGACTTTACTCAATGTATTCATTAATCAGACTGTGTATTCGTACCAAAAAAATGTTGCAAATTTTTTCTCATTTAATATTTCTAAAAGTCAATGGTCTATTGAATTCCATAGCTAGTAGTATTTGTAGACATTTCTGTGTGCCTTGTAAACAGTGTAAATTATCTGATGCTTGTAGCTATTTCTTATGACTAGACTCACTCAAGAAGTGTATGTTTTCATCTTCCCACTAAATTTGTGACTTAGCATACCAGATGATGTAATATCACTTTAAAAAATTACATTTCTCATCACCATCTCTTATTTCTCTAATGCCTAAAGCAGCTGAACTTTGATTAAGCAACAGAGGTTGAATTGGTAATTAATAATCAACCATTAAAGCAATACTTCATATGATGCTTTTCATTTTAACTGAAAAGTTCGCATTAGAGTCAGTGCTCCACATCTCTACAAACAATTCAGTTAAACATAATTCTATCAAATTAAACAGAAGTGAATTTGGGAGCACATAAGATTATTTCCAAATGAAAGAGAAGTATTAACTTCAAGTAAAGATTTGGAGACTCAGAGATTGGAGAAGAGGGATGGATGTTCCTACAGGTGCCAGGAATTGCTTTTGCCACTGCTATTTTGGATCCTTTACAGGTTTTGGAATGATGTTCCTGGCAGAGCTGCAGTCAAAGAATTACAGAAATTCAATATGCATATAACAAAAGTATGCAAAACAGTTTCCAATTGAAAATCCAAAAGAATTCAAGCAGAATTTAATCCTATTTATACCTCTAAAATGGTAGGGGGGAAAAAAGTTGTAATGATTCTAATAAATTTCTAACAACGACAACAACAAAGTTACTTCACAGCCCTAAATCTTTTCATAGCTGAAGATACGTTGCCCAGACTTTGTTTGGATTCAATTTAACAAACAGGAAGGCATGTGATATTAAATCTTATGAAAACCAGGTAGGATTCCAAAGTCAGGTGTAGCCTGATGCCACTTAAAATGATTTGAAAGCAAACTCAGACTGAATTTACATGACCCACCATCTCAAAGAAGCACTTCTGTAGATGACTTAAAGAAAAACTGTTAAGACTTGAGGTTTGACTCAAGCTGGCTACCACAGAAGACATCCTGCCTTGCAGGGAAGAATGTCCCAAACTGACCATTACGAAGTAAAAATTGTGATTTCATGGAATCATAGAATCAGTCAGGGTTAGAAGGGACCACAAGGATCATCTAGTTCCAACCCCCCTGCCATGGCCAGGGACACCTCACACTACATCAGGCTGGCCAGAGCCTCATCCAGCCTGGCCTTAAACACCTCCAGGGATGGGGCCCCAACCACCTCCCTGGACAACCCATTCCAGGCTCTCACCACTTTCATGGTGAAGAACTTCCTCACATCCAGCCTGAATCTCCCCACTTCCAGCTTTATTCCTTTCCCCCTAGTCCTATCACTACCTGATAGCCTAAATTTCACACTGACAAACAGCTTACAGTTCATTTCCTAAACCTTCCCCATCGATGGCTTCTTCAGACTTTGGGCTGTACTTCCCCTCTCAGTCATGGCCTCTTGAAGAGTCAGAAGTGTAGAAGTGAAAATAGCTGAATGGCTTCTTTTGAGATAACATCCTCAGTTCCATATTGCCGTTATCATCATTGAAGATATAATTGGTTTTCTTCTTCTGACCCGCGCAAAAGACTTCTTGAACATTTGGCTTGCTCTTGCCTTGACAATCATTTACTTCAAAACCAGAATCTTTCTCTTCTGTTACCATCAACTGGAAAAGAAAGATGAAAAGGAAGCAAAAGATGACAAAAAAAGAAAAGAAAAATAAGTATTTCCCCTAAAAGAAGCCAAGATTGACTTGCATGAATATACAGTGAGGGCTGGTACTTTGGTTGACCTCTGAACTTTATTTGCTTTGTTAGTGATAACAAGTACAGTGTGGACTGGAAATAGAAGAGAGTCAACAAAAATTTGCTGTACTGTCTCCATTAAGGTCCAGTTAGCATGTGATTATACAGTTTCTTCGATTGTTTATAACTGCCCCTTTGGAGCCATAGCATTGCATTTTCAGGTGCAAATCTCTATAATATTACTGGATTATTGATTGAACAGTGTTCTCTGGAGCCCTTAAATCCTACTAGTGACGTGGTGGATCATTGACCTAGTAGACTGTTGTCTAATTTTGGGTTCAGTACTGGACAGGTTTCCCAAGTTTCATCTTTGCATGTAAGTTAATAGATCATACTCCCAATAGAGAATAGTATTATAGACTATGTTAATACCTTTACTCACACTAAAAATCATTTCATACTGCCAGGAAACCCATTGATTTTAGTAGAATTATTTGCAGGGTAAAGTGTAATACAGTATGAGTAAGAATATGAGTGTAAAAAGAACAGGCCTTCAGTATACATTCTGAAGTGTTATTGCAGTCCTTATGAGGGACATTATGTATCACAGGTATGAGACGTCAGTCAGGAATGGGATTTGAAAACTGGCAACATCAAGCTGCTCAGCAGCCTCTAGTAGATTACGTTTCCTGCATAAAATCAATCAAAAACAAACCAAAACAAACCAGATGTATGTAGATTCCTGTCCTTTGCAGGATGATTCCCTTACATGTCTGTTAGAAAGTGCTGCATTTCTTCACCACAGAATAAAACTGAAGACCTGGCCTGTAATCTCATGGATTTTCTGTGCACTTCCACAACAGGTGATGATGCAGTGTTGTTTGCAGTGCAACACCTTTCCCCTTATCACAGTGAAAATTGTTTTCATGTTTTGGCCACAATAAGAGGAACCTTGTTATGTTCTCTAGTCTAAGCGTTAGTCAAGGAAAGAAATGCTGTTTCATGTCCTGTTTGCTTTCACCCTACTAGTCTTCTTACCCCAGTTCAGTTGTCCAGGCACAGGAAGAATGGCAGTTGAAGTTCAATAGTATGAGAAATGCTGAGCAGCCTCTAAGACCATTATACACAAACAGCCACATCCTCCGGGTATTTGGCTTTTGACAACCCTGAGCTTTCTGACTTCTATTCACAGTTCATTTTGACCACATCACCTATGTCTGTTCTCACCATCCTTCTTATAGCCCTTGGACTAAACCATTCGTGCCAAGGTCACATCTGCCTAACTTGAACAAGAGGCAAGTTAATGTTGCTTTAAAATCTAATGTATTAATGTGAACACTTGCCAGAACTTATTTATGCAAGTAAGAGACTGAGGTAGGCTAGCCTATTTCAGATATTAGTGAACCTGCCTCATCACAGTGCTGCCTGATTTCTGGTTTGCTCTTTGGCAAGTAACCTTTTTTGTTGGGAACTTTTAGTTTTGTCTTGAACTGAAACCAAAAAATGTGTGTCTGTGTGTATATTTATGTATGAAATATGGCAGAAGAACAAAACCAACGTTTTTGTGTTTTAATGACACGTCCATCCTGAGGATGCATTGCTTTTCTTGAAATAAGATGAGGAACACCATTTCTAGAAAAGTCTTCTTGTTGTCTTTGCATATATAGATACACATGAAAGCATCATAATATATTTTCCTCCGTCTACCCCAGAGCAGTTCAAGCTGTACTTTCTGAATCTAGGCTAAATTAGCTCCACTGACACAAGAAAAAAGCCAAAGGAAATCTCTTTTTCCTTACTCATTAGATGTGTTTATTTTCTCTTTCCTATCACCCTGCCTGTCCTGAAGTCTCCAAAAGATTAGTCTCATTTATTTTATCTTTTCTGCTTTCCCATGAAAAGGTAATACCAATGCAATGTAGGATGGTTTTTTCCCCTGTAATTCAGAACAGGGTAAACTCTTACTACATTTTAGAATGTACCAGGCACAGGGACAGCAAAAGTACATGTTGACTCTCTGTGGGGAAACTAGATTAAGAAAGGGACTAATTATAATATTAACATCCAGAGTTACAGATATTGATATAGAACCATGCAAGAAAGTTTTTCCTTTAAAGGCTCTTACATAGGTCTGAGGCAGACTACAAAGTTTTAACAGTTCTTTAAAGATGGCTGAAATTCTGATACCTAAAGTTTTTAGGCAGTTGGAGAGAGTTTTTTGGCATCTCCCATGAGGACAGGCTGAGGGAGCAGGGGTGGTTCAGCCTGGAGAAGAGAAGGCTCTGTGCAGACCTAATAATGTTCCAGTACCTGAAGGGGTCCTACAAGAAGGTTGGAGAGGGACTGTTTACAAAGGCCTGCAGTGATAGGATGAGGGGCAACGGTTTGAAATTAGAGAAGAGGAGATTTAGATGGGATGTTAGGAAGGTGTTCTTTAGCATAAGGGTAGTGGAACACTGGAACAGATTGCCCGGGGAGTAGTTGAGGCCCCATCTTTGGGGATATTCAAGGTCAGGCTCGACAGGGCTCTGGGAAACCTGATCTAATGGGGAATGTCCTTGCTTACTGCAGGGTTTTGGACTAGGTGACTTGTGGAGGTTCCTTCCAACCCAAACCATTCTATGATCTACAATTTTATGATCTAATCTGTGATATATGTTGGGAACCATCTTGATTTCTTTTAATCTACAATTCTAAGTGAATTCTTAGAAGTAGAAGTAAAATTGAGCCTAAATTATCTCTTACTTGATTTTGTAGTTTCTACCTACCTTTTAAGTAGTTTAATCTCACAAATTTCTATACACATTTATTTGAAATGCTGCCCAGTGTGCTGATCTTGGTGTGAAGTTTGTAATGTCTGCTACAGGAAAATGAATTTTTGGGTAGCATGGTTGAGTATTCATTACAAAAGCCAAGCATAGCACTATTATTTATCCTACCTGTCTAATCCTCTCCCTACTTTTATTTTAGCATTTTCTGGGGTCAGAAAAGAAACCCTAGCAAATTGTGCTACTTCTTTCAGTATTTCTCCTTTGAATCTTTTTCACTGGAAAGAGAACTTCCCAAATTGAATGAAAAGAGGGCATGAACCAAAGGCATTTATAAACACAAACAGTGCCAGACTAGAAAAATGAATCCTCCTGCCATCACGTCTGGCTCCTCAGTCTGAATGACTTGGCTTATCCCCTGGAACAAAGTTAACCCCAACTTTGCAGTGTGTAGTAAATAGCTCTAAAATATTTCAGTGTGAAAATGAATTTAATTAATCCCTTGTAGGCAACATGAGAAAAAAAAGGCTTGGAAAAAAACTATGTTACATTTCAGTAGGGAAGATGCATTGACATCCAACTTTGATTTTTAAAAGTTACCTTCCTGTAATTGCACACTAGTTTAGAGCTTAAGATAGGAGCATCTTAACAATAATGGACACTTTTTTAACAGATTATTGCCAAAAGTGCATTCTTTATTCCAGGGAGACGCTGTAATAGATACCAGCACTTTAGTAATGATGCAAGCAATCTGTAAGCTATTATAGTTTCTTTTATAGGAACTTAATCTTCATATTGTTTTATATGTCTGGAATTTTAATAGTGGTTTTAATTTATAAAGAGAGTTATATTACATATTACTAGTTACATGGGAATATGAGCTAAATAACAGACCATTGAACTATATTCTTACAAACAAATATTTTGAAGTCCTTAGGCAAGCATAAGGAATAGAACAGAGAAATTAAAAAGCTTCATGTAGATATTATAGCAGCTTTTAGGGAATGATCCCTGAAACATCTACTCTGGATTGTTACTGGGTTTAGTATTAGAACTGCACTTCTAGAGAAAAGTCAGAATGAACACAGGTACTTCTAGAATGCTATTTAAAAATAAATATTTTATTTAAAATAAACCTATTTACCTAATTAATGGATTTATTTGCATTATTGATTGCAAATAAACACAAATTCCCATGTAATTTTTAATACTAATCAAATGAATGAATATGAGCATGAGGATGATTGCAGGACTGGAACATCTCTCCTATGAAGAGAGATTGAGAGACCTAGGGCTGTTTAGTCTTGAGAAAAGAAGACTGAGAGAAGATCTTATTAATGTCTATAAATACCTGAGGGGTGGGTGTCAAGATGAAGCTGATGGTCTCATTTTGGTGGAGCCCAGTGATAGGAGAAGGAACAACAGGTACAAGCTAGAGCACTTGAGGATCCACCTCAACACAAGGAGACACTTCTTTGTGGTGAGGGTGATGGAGCTCTGGAAAAGGCTGTCCAGAGAGGTTATGGAGTCTTCTCTGGAGACTTTCAAAACCTGCCTGGGTGCTTTCCTGTCTGGCGTGCCCTAGGTGATCCTGCTTTGGCAGTGAGGTTGGACTGGATGATCTCTCAAAGTCCCTTCCAACCTGTAACATTCTGTGATTCTCTGATTATCTGTGGAATGTAGCACTTATGTAGATTCTTGAAGCCAGTGCAAAAATGAAGTATTTTTTCCTATTAGTTCATTGCCATTTTTAATATGTACAGAAACAGACACAGTTCACAAGGAACATGGTGAACTGTGCTCAGACTTGTAAGAGAGATATTGTAACACTTTGTGAAGCTGTGAGTTACAGAGAGATATGATCAGTGTAACAATGTAGTAGTTGTAATGCTATTAAAAGTAGGGCTTTTAAATAAAGAGAATCAGTTCACTGTTTTGAAAGAAGTCATATTCTACTTTGAACTGTAATTCTGTATTTCTGACTTGCAATTAGATGATATTTCTAAAATGTCAGTCCCAGACTCTGTTATGACCATCATTGTAATAAAATGTGACAGCAAAGATATTATATCAATACTTTTTCCATAATTAGCATTAAACATCTCTCAAGGGTTAAGTACAAAGATTTTCTACTGAACAGTCTGCAAGCCTTGTGCCTTTAAAATCTTTTAATATAGCCAAGGCTGGTGACAACCAGGAGACAAATCTATGAACAAACCTGTTTGGAGGGAATAGTTTTGTGGTGTGTGATGTATGTTACGTAAATGAGCTTATTAGGACTCTCATCTATTTTATTATTGGTGCCCAATTTAATAGAGGCATTTAAAAAACAATATTTCTGCCTGACTCCTTGAAATGAAGAAGATACATTGATATAATTGAGAGCAAATGATTGCATGTTGTGCCATTTAATCATGTCATTTTTCAATTGCTGTTTTTTGCACTTCACTGCATACTTATAGAATATTTAGCTTCAGTATAGATTAAGCCCCACAGTATGCAACTGAGTAGAGTTCCCATATTAGGTGACATTTTCTTTTAACCTTGAAAACAGTAAAAGCACACAGGTTTGGCAGTATTTTTCTAAAAGGTGACAAATCATCATTCATTTCCTATCTTTAGCTCTTTTATTTTGAGGAATTACTTTCTTACTAGTATTTTTTAATGAATTATTGGTTTTCTTTCTTGTTCAGAAACAGAAATTGTTATTTTCACCATGTGCCCTGTTAAGAATAGGATTCGAAATACAGAGATGCAATACCCCAACAGAAGTTCTAACAAGGATTGCCATTTTACAGAAAACTCTGGAACTACATTTTACTCAGTATTTGCAAGCATTTTTTCCCTTTATTGATGTATTAATGCTGTTAAACATTTTTAGTTAGAACTTTTGAATACTAGCCAAAAATCAGGTATAAAAAGCCAAATTACATTTTTTTAGAATTGCAGTTAAATTGTTTTATGTGAAGGTAGCTTCCATTCTCAGAATTTGCCTTCATTTCTGCATATGGGTGTTGTACTGAATAACATCAGTTCCACTTTCATTTTGCTTTCTGTCAGGCAACAACTGATGCAGTTAGAAGGGTATCATACTCTCCCCATATCCTGTAACAACGAGAAAGAGTAAGCCTTTAACAATCCAAGGGTAGAGGGAAATGTTCTCTTAGAATCATAGAATGGTCTGGGTAGGAAGGGACCTCCGAAGATCATCTAGTCCAACCCCCTCTGCAGTCAGCAGGGGCACCCTCAACTAGATCAGGTTGCCCAGAGCCCTGTTGAGCTTCACTTTGAATATCTCCAGGGATGGGGCCCCAACCACTTTCCTGGGCAATCTGTTCCAGTGTTCCACCACCCTCATTTTAAAGAACCTGTTCCTAACATCCAATCTAAATCTGCTCTTCTTCCATTTGAAGACATTAACCCTTGTCCTATCACCAGAGGCCTTTGGAAGCAGGCTCTCTCCATCCTTCTTGTAGCCCCCTTCAGGTACTGGAAGGCTGCTATTAGGTCTCCCTGAACCTCCTCTTCTCCAGACTGAACAAGTCCAGATCCCTCAGCCTGTCCTTGTAGCAGAGGTGCTCCAACCCCCTGATCATTTCTGGTTTATCTGCATTCAAGCTGCTTTCACTTTCCTAAAAACACCCAGTATTGCCCACACATGGAAACATAAGTTAAGCATAGAAATATCATTGGGTTGGACTGGATGATCTCCAGAGGTTCCTTCCAACCCCTAACATCTTGTGATCCTTAGAATTTCTTCTGAACCTGAAAGCACAAAGAAAATCCACCTAAGTTACCTTTTGTCATTTTCCAACTATTTTCAAAGCTCAGAGTATCTCCGCATGGACCTTTATTATTCCTAGTTGTAGAGTCAAAGCAAGACAGACAGAAATTACTGAAAGAACTTCAGATCCCATAAAAACTAATTCCCTAAACAATACATGTTAAAGCTGGAAGTGGGGAGATTCAGGCTAGACATGAGGAAGAAGTTCTTCACCATGAGAGTGGTGAGAGCCTGGAATGGGTTGTCCAGGGAGGTGGTTGAGCCCCCGTCCCTGGAGGTGTTTGCAACCAGGCTGGATGAGGCTCTGGCCAGCCTGATGTAGTGTGAGGTGTCCCTGCCCATGGCAGGGGGGTTGGAACTAAATGATCCTTGTGGTCCCTTCCAACCCTGACTGATTCTATGATTCTACATAATAAATGGTGCTACAAAAATCATACCTCAACATTTTATGTGGTGATTATATGTGGATTCAAGTGAACAAAACTAATCTTAAATTAACTGTTACACTATTTTGAAGCACAAATAGTCTCACTGAATCTACTGAGCACCTCACCACTTTAAAATATAAAAATATTAATATTTAATAGGTAATATAATATATATTTGTGTATAAAATATATTAATATTAGTTAATTAATATAAATTAAACACTTTGTTCTAACAATGGTTCAGTGGCTAACTCATCTACCATCTTGTGTGACAAAGCTAACTCCCCATCCATGTCCTTCACCTGTGCACAGCAGGTAGTGTGGCATACAGCTGAGGTGTCAATACACTGCAGGAAGGCTGCAGGATGATTTGGGTTTGAAGGTGCTCTAGTATTTCTCAACTTCTACCACTCTATGTCTTCCATATGCTTTGGCACTGTCTAAAGCTGCAAATGTATTTCTGGTCACATGCCATTTGCTTAGGAGTCATGCAGCTATGCAGGGCACCTTCTGTTCAGATCATGGCTACTTCCATTCCCACAGATAGTGCCATTAGCCCATGGCTTGGAAAGAGTGTTTGATGTCATGCAACTCAGCAGGGGCTTTTCCAGATGATTTAAGGCATGATATTAACAAGCTGTGAAAGTAGTTTCAGCTAGCCCTTTTTAGCTATGCGGGTGATAACTTCAAAGCACTGAAAACAGGAGTAGGCAGAGGGAAGAAAAATCCTCCAAGATTCTAGCAGTACAGACAAGAATTCTCAGTATGGGAAACCATCACTTGTAATAACACCATAATGAATAACACTTCAATGTTATCAGGGTATCTGTTGCAAAGCAAAGGACTCAGGTTCATACACAGCAGCTGCAGTTACTGTGTATGCTCTTAGTCTGCAGCAAAAAGTCAAATACATTGATTTAAATGTCACTGCAAATTATTTAAGTATGTTTCTCCCACATTTGTGTTTGTAAAGACAATAACTGATTGTGTTTACAGTTACCACAAGTCAATGGACACAGGATGGTGTGAGGAATCACAATCAAAAATGGATAATATCTATACTTCAGCAAATCTTCTGCACACAGGCAGGCTAAGCAAGCCTAAGTGATGCTTCTGAGCCCATTTCCTAATTTGCTGATCTGTCAAGTACCCAGCATCTTGCTATAGCAGCTGTAGACTATCAGACCCAAGCCTCAGTAGAGATATTCATCTTCCATCTTTCTTCTTTTTTTCTTTTCTCTTTTTTTTTTAAAAATAATTCAATAATGAATTACCTCAGTTAATTCTCAGTGTAGAACGTACCTTGGACATAATCAAAATAGCCGTAGTCCTGGAAGCACACTTTGGATGTACAATTGCCATATTGGCAGGGTTTTATACAAGCATGCTATTTTAACAAAGGCAGAATATGAATGGATATACCACACTCTGAGATGTCATGTCATAGGATACAGGCAATTATTGTGTCCTTTTTTAGGACAATGTATACCAGATCCTAATACTGCTTAAATTCGTTATTGCTAGTGCTATTATATAGGTTTTAAAGATGTCTTTACATGATGAAGTTCTCTGGCTTTTAAAGTGTTGCTGCTATTGCCAACTCTTTCAACACAGTGTTAGATACAAGCACTTCGTTCTTCTCTTGTTTAATATTAACCATAATATCATGTAATAAAACTGAAACAAAAGTGCCATAGGCCTAATTGTACTGTCACAGCCATGTAAATCAGGAATAGCTTCAGTAAAGCTACTGTTATTATCCTGGTGTAAAATTGATGTAAATTAGAAATTACTTGGATGACTTGGATTCTGTAGCTCTGCTTTCAGATAACACAATGTAAAGGCCTCGCTTAAACTCCTACAGAGTACTCTTTACTTCACCATATTCCATTATATTGTATCAACCCCCCTTCCCCAATATTTGTAAGAGATGGCATAATTAGATAGATCAAGGTAACTTAATATTATGAGGCCAGATCCTGAGCTATATTGACTCCCATTAAGTTAATACAGATCTACATAGCTTGGAGTGAACTTACTGTCACTTCCATAAAACTGAAATGTCTAGCTGCTATAAAATATAAAATATGAACCCTAACTTTGTGTTTAGGTGGATTTTTGTATTGGTTTGTTGTTTGGTTGGGTTTTTTTTCTGATAAGATGTGAGGCTAATGAACAGCATCAAGAAGGAAATGTGCCAGCGGTGGTGTTACATCAAGAACTATGAAGGAAACTAGTAATGAACTCTAGGAAAATAAATAAGGGCAAGTTCAGGAAACGTAAGTGAAAATGCAGCTCTGGTGTGAATTGAATAATAAAATTCCTGGTCATATTTTGCCATAAATACTGGTTTGGGAATTTGTCATTCACCTTCTTTAAAATTCAGAAATATTAAATGTACAGGGTTCTCTCATTATAGAAGTAATAGAATTCTAGCTATTACAGAGTTAGGGTAATTTGAGTAGCTATAGAATGCATTATATCAATAAGTGGAACATCTGTAGGAAATGTCTACCTGCTAACATGCTACTTGCTCTATGTTATGATGGAACCTACGTAATCATTTTAAGATGTCTTCTAATGAAGCCTTATCTAGATTCACATTTCGAACACAAATCCTTCTCAGCATTAAAACTTCTGCTTTGAATGAGATTGCATTGTCTTGTTTACCCTTGTTGATTAATAAGCAATCTTTTAAGTGTTAGAACAGGCCAATGGTGCCAGTGAAAGTAGATTAGTAATTCAGCTATGTTTGTTGGTTTAATCATCCTTTCTCTTGAAGGCTTTGGATAAAAAAATAAAAATAAATTTAAAAGATCACTTGCATGCTATCCATAGGCAAAGAAAAGATGTATATTTTTAAATGTCTATATCAATGTTTTGCTTCAAGCTTTCAGTTTATTGTTACATGAGCCTGGAGTTCTCATGCAGCCCAGAAGGCAAATCTTATCCTAGGCTGCATCAAGAGGAGTGTGGCCAACAGGTCAAGAGAGGGGATTCTGCCCCTTTACTCTGCTCTTGTGAGACCCCACCTGGAATATGGTGTCCAGTTCTGGTGTCCCCATCATAAGAAGGCCACAGAGCTACTGGAGTGAGTCCAAAGGAGGCTGCAAAGATGATCCAAGGGCTGCAACACCTGCTGTGAGGATAGGCTGAGGGAGCTGGAGGTATTCAGCCTAGAGCAGAGAAGACTCTGGGGGGACCATAGAGCTGCCTTCCAATACCTGAAGGGATCCCACAGGAAGGCTGGAAAGGGACTTTTCATAAGAGTTCTAGCAACAGGACAAGGGGCAATGGTTTTAAGACAAGGGAGAGAAGCTTTAGACTGGATCTTAGGAAGATCTTCAGTATGAGGGTGGTGGGACTCTGGAAGAAGTTGGTCAGGGAGGTTGTGGATACCTTCTCCCTGGGGGTGTTGAAGGTTGGATTAAGCAGCCAAATCTAGTTGAGAGGTGTCTCTGCCCATGGCAGGGAGGTTGGAGTAGATGATTTCTAAGGTCCCGTCCAACCTAAGCCATTCTGTGATTCTCTGATTGATTCTCTGATTCCAGCAGCAAAATAGTCCTTCAAGGCTCAACATTTCTAAGCATAAATTCCAATTTTTAAAGGAAAAAAAGTGATATGAAAATCTGGGACTTGAATTTACTTTCTATATTACATTATTGTTTTGTTAATAAAATTCAGGAGGGCAGGTCGTCATTTTTTATAAGTTAACACTTGTGAGAGCTTTGAGAGATACCATGTCTGGGTTTGTTTGCTTTTCGTGATTAACTCGAAGCTTAAAGGCAAATACCCTGTCTTCAAAAAAAGATGATAGTTCAGATTTTCTCATGGGGTCATACACTTTCATCTCTGGCATCCCACAGAGGGAAACAGATGTTGGCAAGTTACAATTTAAATTATGTGGAAAGCTCCCACGTGTGAAGCACGGTCCTGTTAAATTCAGAAGTAGCACAGGCCTATGGCAATAGTTGAATACTTACAGCATTGCATGGTTCAAAATTATAGCATCTCAGAAGCTGGGCTGAAGCAGTCATCCTCAGATGTGTCTGTGCCTTCTGTACCCCCAGCTTCCTAGATATGATTATTAAAATGCAGTATGAGTTAATAAAATCCTGATCTAGCATTGAATGACAGTAGAGTGTGATTGTGGATAAAACCATTCTCAAAAGCACCCCACGCCATTAACTGCTTCTGGGTGGTAGATCTCTCTTTAGTTTTGGCATGTAGGATGCATTATTTATATTGCTGTTCAATGAGATTCTCAGTGTAGTTACTTGGGTTTCTGGCACAGAACCAACATGCCCTGGCTCCCATCAATATTCAGCAATACTAGAGCTTAGTGCTTGTCTGCATTCTTGGTAGCATGGGAATCACTATGATGAAATAAATGCAGTGAATTGCTCATCTCTAAGAAGGCTACAGTTATCACAGTATTCCTATATTTACTTGAATATGGAACTGCCCTGGAAATGTTTTATGATTTAAAAAAAAAAAAAATGTAAAGAATTTTATACTGAATTTTCTCCTTAATGTTTCTCCTTAATGTTTCTCCTTCAATAGGATACCCAAGATCCATAATTTCTGTTGGGTTTGGGCTTTTTTTTCTTCTAAAAATATATATATTGTTTTTGTATGAATACAATTCCCCCCCACCCTCTGTTTTTTCCTGAAGATTTTCTGAAACTGATTACTGTCAGGGTAACTTATTTCAGATGTGTCCCAGCTGAAAGGAAAAGAGGAAAAGAAAAAAAAAAAAAGGAAGAATAGAACAGCCCTCACCATAAAATGTGAACACTGTTGAGACAGTTAGCTATGTATGGCATTTGTTTGAAGAATGAAAGTAACTTTACTCCTTCTGTGCTATTAAGATTAAGACTGTGTTTACCTGAAAATAAAACACTGAACTTTGACACTAAGTATGGGAATTTATGAAGAGCTGGAAAAAAATATTGTAAGACAGAGATTGGGCATCAGTAAACATCAGATAATATTTTAATTTGCAAAGTATTCCACGCTGACATCTGTTGTTTGTCTCTCCTGCAGTCTCTGTGCTGTGAGATCAAGCAGAGACGTCGTGGGGTAGCCTCTGTGCTGCGCTTATGCCAGCACCTCCTGGATGATCAGGAGACCTGCAACCTAAATGCAGATCACCAGTCCATGCAGTTGATAATTGTGAACCTTGAAAGGAGGTGGGAAGCCATTGTCATGCAAGCTGTCCAGTGGCAAACAAGGCTGCAGAAGAGACTGGAAAAAGACTCGGTGAGTGATGCTTTATTTAGAAAGATCTTAGGTGCTTTCATTCATGGAAGACACTTTTTCAGTGCAAGACAAACACTTTAATCTCAGAGTGTTTTCTTCTGACTGAAGACTGACTCTCTGGTGAGACCTCACACGGAGTACTGCATCCAGCTCTGGAGCCCTCAATACAGGAAGGACATGGACCTGATGGAGTGGTCCTAATGGCCCCAGAGGAGGGCCATGAAAATGATCAGGGGGTTGGAGCACCTCTGCTATGAGGACAGGTTCCAGGGAGACCTAATAACTACATTCCAGTACTTGAAGGGGACCTACAAGAAGGCTGGAGAGGAACTGTTTACAAAGGCTTGTAGAGAGAGGATGAGGGGCAATGGCTTCAAACTAGAGAGGAGTAGATTTAGACTGGATGTTAGGAACAAGTTCTTTACCATGAGGGTAGTGGAACACTGGAACAGGTTGCTCAGGGAAGTAGTTGAGGCCCCATCCCTGGAGATACTCAAGATAAAGCTTGACAGGGCTCTGGGCAACCTGATCTATTTGAGGATGGCACTGCTTACTGCAGAGGGGGTTGGACTAGGTGGACTCTTCCAACCTAGACCATTCTATGAAGATACCATTCTTAGACTTTACTGCCTACAAGTGAAGGCTTAGTTTTTCACAAATTCTGTGGACAAAACTAATAACCTAAACTCACAATATGCATGTTCTGTTTGCACACAACTGATCCTGCCAAGTGATGAAAACAATCTCCTTTTGCCAAGTTGCTTGGTACCTGACAGAACTGGACCCAGAGACATATTTCACTGATTGCAAATACATTTCAGAAAAAATACTTTCTGTGTAACTACATCTGCCTTTAATTAGCATCTCAGCAGTAGATGTGTACTAATATACAATTCTGTGTTATTTGAATATAAGTTAAAAGCATTAATTTACTTTTATCTCAGGGAAATGATTCCTAAGAGGCAAAATAGCACTCTGCTTAAACCATCCGTTAAGTGGCATAAATTAGACAGGTTTTCTACAGCATAAAACCATATTGCAAAGCAGTATCTACATTTAAACAATAAACCATAGGGGGAACAAAATAATCCCTACTGTAACATCCTTGACTGTAATGGATGAATTGGCTCAGCATGTTTTGTGCTGCTATCAGGATGCTGAACTCTGTACACTGCTGCTACGTTGACAGCAGTGGTAGCCCTATATGGCACTTCTACTAAAAGGCCTTGGTGAGATTTGAGAACAAGTAACATATATTTAGTTTATATAAGTTTTTAGGTTTATGTCAAGCAAATAAAAGGGAAAAAATGCTTGATACACTCTTCCTAGCAATTATCTAATAGTGAAATACTACTTTGGACTTATTTTTGTTAAAGTTCCTATACAAAAATAACAGAAGCTGTAATTCTCTTGTTCAGTTAGTGTAGCATGAAGATGTACAAGACATTGTTCAGAACACTAGCAGGTCCTGAGAGAAGATGCTATTAGTTTAAATGGGCCAAGAAGTGGTGAGTTAGTGAGGAGGACAAGTGAACTGTTGAAAGTAATAATAATCTGCTTCTCGCCTGCTTTTATCAAATGGTATAAAGTAGGAGTGCTCCTCTGCCTGTTTGGTTTATTGACTGCTTTGCTTTAAGTACTAAGATTGAACTGGGACTTGAGGAAGGAACAGATTTGAATAGACTTTCAGGACAAGTCGAAAAAGGCATTGTCTCCTTACGAAGCAACAAGGAAGGAAGACGTCATTGAAAAGCAGATGAAAAGCCAGTGTTGGTTTTATAAGTATGGGAGTAGTCAAATGTCAATATAAGTAGTGTAGATATTTGAGGAGGGTCAATTAAGCCCTTAAAAGTTTGATCTGTGAAAGAAGAGGTGCTTTGGTCCCCTAATCATCTTTGTAGCACTCCATTGGAGGGCTATTACATCAGTAGCTCTAGTAAGCTGCTGGTTAGTGCTACACAAAGCGTTTAATAAGATAACCAGCAGTAGAAAAAACAAGTGAATCTTGGAGCCTCAAAGAACAGGTGTGTGCAGTATTAGGAAACAACCAAAGCAAAATAAAACCAGGGTTCATAATCCTGAAGTTTAGTTGCTGGAGGCCATTGTTTCTGTAGCTGCCCAGAGAGCTCGGATGGGATTTCTACGGTGTTTCTTTAAATGATAAAGCACCATAAGGGTGATTACCTACAAAACTCATCATTTTCTTGTTGTAGCAAATATATATCTTCTCTTGAACTTGCAACAGAAACAAGTTGGATTTGTAAGAGAGAAAGCTTAGAGTGCTGAACAGAGGTCCAAGTTACTGTGGTGAAAGTATATAATCTTGTTTTGCATGTGGGCAGCTGCCCCATGGAAGCAGTTTGCTGTTCATGCCTGCAGTTACTCTGTTATGAACTGTTATGAGCTAATTAGTGCTTGACATAGCTCTTGCAGCAGGAGCAAAGTCAGTCCTGTGTTTCTGCTTGGGATTGCAATAGATCAGGAGTTGAGGCATGGTGAGGGTATGAGTGTGACACCCTGCTTGATATAGCTGGATGCTTGGAACTTCACAAGGCGCACGCTGCTTTGTTCCAACTTTGCCTGAGGAAGTCTGGAGTTATTTGCTGGGTTGAGCTGACTTTCAGCAGGCAGGTAGTATATCACTCTTGCTGCTGGAAACGGCAGCCATTTAGAGCTGTCAGGATGCTCATCTATTTTCCACTGTGGGCTGTTTTGTTTTGGAGCCTCTCATCCTAACCTTGTTTATAATAATATAATTCTTTGAAGTATGACAGCATCAACAGGTTTCTTGTGTCGATAAAACTATCTGTGTTCTCAGCATTTAAAGATGCCCCAGCCACTGCAGGATTCTTTTTTCTTCTCTGGCCTGAGTTGGCATGTTCTAACCTTCCTTTTCACTCAGTTCCTGTGTAGTCATTTCTTGGGTAGGTACCAGAACTGCTTCTTCTGCTTCCCTATCTCTCTGTATTTGATGGTGTGCCAGTCCTGGCACACAAACAGTATCCCTTGGTAACAAGTCTTTATTTGTGGTTGACCACAAAATACTGTAATTTATGAAAACAAATGAGATGCTTTTATACCCTGATAGCATCTGACTCATTCATGGCATCTGACTTGCTGACAGTAAGTAAGATAACCCAAATGTTTATATTTCCTCATATAAGTACAAGAGTCACTTGATCTTCTACTGTCTTCTTAGTTTGTTTACTGGGAACTTTCTTTGTCCTTCTTCTGTCCCTTTTTATATTCAGCCACTTATCTGGGCTGAAATACTTGAATTAACCACAAAAGGCTCTGAAGTTTCTTTGAATTGTTTGTCTTCATTGATGATATTCAGCAAAATGTAATTTTGGTCAGCTTTTGAAATAGTGGGAATCATCATTTTAGGGATAGCAAGAACACATTAACATGTACTACAAACACCCAAAATTTATCTTAAAATGTGTGTAGATGCAGTACATTAATCTAAAATGAACTATTCATACAATGAAAAAAATCACAAAGATTACTTTTAAAAACCACTAGGACATTTGTCTGTTACTGGAAGCAGTTCTAATCTGTTATAGCAAAAGAGGTTTTTATTTCTCCCATCTGTTGTGTTTTGGTTTGTTTTGTTTTTTTCTGGTAAATTCTTTTCCCCCAAATTTATCATTCCATACATAATATGCTGATACAATGTTATATATCACCTAAACTGTAGCTTCAGAAATCACTAATACCTTATAGTTTGCTAACAAGACCCTGCTGGCAATCATGTTGAAAGAAAAAGGAGTCTGTGTGGCAGTTGCAACAGCAATCCTTAGTCAGCTAAACCTGAAGCTGCCTCCTAAAACTCATGATCAACAGCTGGAGAAGCTTTAACTCACTATGCCCTCTCCTTTAGAGGATCTAGTAGACTACTGCTTGAAAAGACTGAGCAGATTGAAAAGGGTTTGGGACAGACCCTGTCATGGTCATGCCTGCAAGTTTAGGGTACTAAGGTCAATGTGGAAATACCTAAGTTGTTTTATGTTTTGGGTTTGTTCTGTTGGGTTTTTTTTTGGGTTTTGGTTTTTTTTTCATGTTTGTTCAGCCAGTGGTATAGGCAATGTTCAGCCTCACTCAGTTGTTCCAGCCACTACAAATGTTTGGAGATGTCCTGTCCAGGCCAGATAAGTCTTTGTATAGAAAGCTACAATGAGGTGACTGTGGAAATTCACTCTCCTAGGACTATTTTGCTGTTACTCGAGTATATAAAACTGTTGCACTCCTGTGGCTAAGAGAGAAAAAAACTGTGGTTTCTAGTGGATTTTAGTTCTTAAATTGCAATTCAGTATTTTTGCCTTTTTGGTGACTGGAGAAACTGCTTTTTCTCCAGACTGGTTATTCATTGAATGAGAAACGTATCTGTTTTATGGAGCAGACAATCCCTTTTCTTATTCAACAGAGAGGTCTAATTATTGAAAAGACAGTATTAATCATGCTTTTAAAACAGAGATTTTGAGCTAAGGCGATTTGGGTTAAGGTGCTGTAATTTTCCCATTGTCCTGAAAATGTCTCAGATATTCATTTGTCTGATCACTACTATTCTTCATGAAAAAAAAACCCACATCTTTATTTCTCTTGTTCTCTTTAGTCATCCCATGTGTACACTGCACTCTATGTCCAGCAAACCCCCCATCTGCATTGGCTTGAAAGTATGCTGTACATCCAGCCACATAATTGAAAATAATAAGGCCACAATAAATGGGATGGCCTTGGGATATAACACCCAAGGGATTCAATTGGTGTCGCTTTGCATCAATGTCCATGCATCATGGTAATTGAGGTAACATAACCAATTACCACATTTTAATTAGAGTTGTAAGGACGCAGGAAAATCTGCAATGGTGAGACAGCTCACTTTAAAGAAAAAAAAAAACACACAAAAAAGGCACCTCTTTCTTTTCCACAGGCTTGTTTCTTAGGCAGTAAAGAGCCTACTTAAAGCCTTGGTTAGGATTTTTTCCAATTTCCTCTTGGTTTCATTCCTTATAATGTACTTTGAAAACCAAATTATTTGAGAACACTATATGCTTCTAGTCTGGTATCTTTATCCTTTTTCTCTGTTTTTTGTGTTTCTGTGATGCTCTCTGGAAAAGAAAACAGTTTCTAGTAACGCTAGAAATGGTGTCTCCTGTTCAGTTCTCTGTGCTCAATTCACTGATGAAATATTTTTTCAAGTCATTGTATGACACTTGTTCTTAGCTTAAAAAACAAATAAACAAACAAAACCCCCAAACAAACAAAAATCAATAACCCCCCTCACAAAACTCCTTCATTGATAGGTAAAAAATTACTCTGTCATTGTTCAGTTCTATCAGTTAGATAGCTCCACTAAACAAAACTTTGGTTTCTAAAAGATTCTTATTTTGTCATAAGTCATGATTTTGTAAGGTGAGAAATAGCTAAAAATCATTCATAAAATGTAGAAGTCCATCGTAAGTGTCAACATACTGAATGACAAATAACTTAATTGGCTGAGGAGGGCACACTACATGTTGTAAAATACCGAAC
The DNA here is from genome assembly GCF_027791375.1 of Indicator indicator. Taxonomy (NCBI): domain Eukaryota; kingdom Metazoa; phylum Chordata; class Aves; order Piciformes; family Indicatoridae; genus Indicator; species Indicator indicator. The sequence continues at coordinate 43,341,859 of NC_072013.1, forward strand.
ACCTCTTATATGTTCTCTCCCTTACAAAGTAATTACTGAATTACTTATGTTTGAACCTTTACTAATTGTTTTTTTTTCCATTATCTATCGAGAGTAATTTTTGGTTTCATATTGAACCTCTTCATTTAGCACATGGCAGTACAATCTTGATTGCTTGTATTTGTTTCTGTCAGTTATCATGTTTTACTTGTCTTTCAACACTTAAATCTGCTCACTTTAGCACTTGCTTAAAATACATTTTCTTTAAATGAATGCAGACTGTAGAGTCTGTGGCATAGTGCACCATTGAGTTGCATGGGTTTGAGATTCCAAATTGCCTGATTAGTGATATGAAATGATTATCTATAGAGTTTAAAATGAAGTAACATAAATGGTGAACATAGGTCTAGATTTTTCTTGATTTTAATTGAAGGTAGTGATATGCCCCACATTCTTGCAAAAACTTCTGTATTTCTTAAAATTTTCTTGGTGCCTAGCCATAGTTATGATGGCAGCCATCAGGGCAGCATGCAGAGTCTGGTTGATCTGACAAAAGTGAAGCTGGTAAAATTCATCTTGTGGAGCAGATCTTGTTAAAAAAAAATGCAGACTTGGTGGAGTTTATTCAAAATTAAATAAAAATTCAGATAAATGCTCTCCTGTTTTCTTGAGAAAAATCTTCTGAGTGGTCATCTGCAGCAGTAGGTCTTTAGAGTAATGGAAAGGAAAAACTCAATGCATTTACATCTTTCTGCAGAGGACTGTTCTTTATCCTCAGAGACTTCAAAGGTTTCTGTTGCAACTAACTGACAGTGCAGGGTAACGATCCAGAGGTAAAATACTTCATGCAATATTACCAATGTTCAAAATTATTTAACTGCATCCCTCACTCTGGTTAGATGCTGTCATGTTTTGCCGTGGCTTTGTAACATGATAGGAAGCCCAAGCAAAAACCATAACCCCAGCAAAACCTGAACAGATTCCAGCCCTCTGAGAAAGCAACCCCTCAGAGGTGGTCATCAGGGCTTACTGCCACCAAGTGGACTTTTAGCTATTGCTTTAATTTTAATCATGTTATGAACTCTTTAGCTGTTGGCTGGATTAGGCGAGAAGAGACTAATGGTTAACCCAGGCTCCAAAGACTAAAGCAGCCCTGTTTGACTGTTTCACTCTTAAACTGTGGTAAGCCTGAGTTCTTGCCTTGAAGAGGATGGAAAGTAAAGGTACATACTCCTATCTTTCTTTAGAGTCCCAGAAGGTGGTTTGGGAGTAGGCTGAATTGTTAATATTGAAAGCAAATGTACTTCTTTGTTGCTTGTGTGATCTTTGTTCTTTTCCATTAATGAATAGGGAGCAGTGGACATAAAGCTTTTGTGTGTAGCACAATTTCAATGTGGACAATGCTGGGAAAAGACTTTTCTGTGAAGCTTCTTCCAGCGCAGTTTATTTTTGCTCCACCTAGAGCAGAAAGAGTAATTCAGCATTCTTGCTCTTTCAAGCTTTTTCTCTGCACTGAAATTTACAGACATGTAACATTTCCTGTTAATGTTGATGGTGTTGATTACATGTGAGTTTCTAGTCTGCATTATAAGGAAACCTACAAGAGCACTTCGTGTTGCGTGTCCAACCACAGTCCCACAAAAGCAAGTTTCAATCTCCATCCACCTCAACTGGACTCGATATACTTCTTTGAGATGCATATTTCTCTTCTGTGACTCCTTGCTAATTCTGAAATCACATTTAGCTTCTTTGCCCTCTCCAGGGTACCCAGCAAACTCTGCAATATGATCAGTGAACGCTACTTTTTTTTTATGGTTGGCATGAGCACTGGAAGAGAAATGAAGTTGCATTAAAAGTGAGGAGTTATTTTCATGAGAAAATCAACTGCTGCAATAATTAATCCAAGCCCCCTTTGATTTTTTTTTCTTGACAAAACACAGAGCATTTCTGTGCCATATTTGAAATTTGCTTGCTTTGTTGGAAGACAGATTTCTCTTTCTGAGACTGAGAACCCCTCATAATGGCTGATCATTGCTTTAGGTTATAAAAGCTTATAAAAGCAAAATAAATAAAACATCTATTTCCTATTATTACTTTTAAACCAAGCATCCTTCCTTGATCATGTATGACTATTGTTCACAGCTCATATTACAGTGAAAACACAGAAAATATCATGATCAGAGTGTTAGAGGACTGGGTTTCTGGTGGTATAACTAGCTCAAAGCATAGTATCTGGACTTGGGTATAAAATACTGTACTAAGGTACTGATAAGTAGTGTCTTGTGAGCAGTCTGTTTCAGTGGCTGACAAGTGTTTATATCACATATCCTCTGATTTTTTTTTCTCTATGATGCTTCATTATATTAGGCCAAGAATTTAATAAACTTTCTGTCTCAGTGCCACAAATTGTGGATATGCATCTGTATATATATTTATATTTTAAAATAATGACCTGTTTGGATTTCTTCTGTATTCCTTTTTTGGTTAATTCAAGTTGAAGCTGTTCAAATGTATAAACTCAGAGAAGGGGAAACTGATGTATTTTAAGGTTGTTTAAACACTTTACCTCAGGAACTTTGGAGGCTGGTCAGTAGTGCTGTGTTTGCTGGTAAGAAGGTAGAAATCTTTGGGGGTTGGTGATATACAAAGCTTCTCTGTTCATCCATGGGTTTGGAAGATGCTTTTGTTTCTCAGCTATTTACTGTCAGCTCTGTATTTCAGACTAGTGCTTCTTTGGAACTGGGTGAGGGAATTTCATAGCTGGTAGAAATCTCTTGATATTTTTCTGCTGACCTGAATGTTTTCTGTGGTTGGTGTTTACAAACTCTTAAGAGAATCAGGATGCCAGTGAGGCCTTCAAAACTCATCACACGGCTCTGTAATTCAAAGTGTGATCATGAAAACAGTGCCAGGTCTCTCCCAGGTAATAGAATTTGACCCTCATTGGTGGTCTATCTAGCATTCTTAATTTCTTTGCATTTACAGGTAACAACTTGCCACGATTTTTTAAAACTAAATGTTCAATAATCAATTAGGAAATATTCAGATTTTGAGACAGCAAAATTCAATCCTATAAAATATAGAAATATGAGCTTTGTAACTTTATAATGAGAAGAGTCAACAGCACAGTAGCAGGTTTAGGTCTTTATGGTGTGATGATATATATTCTACCAACTCTCTGCTAATCTATTCATACCTTTTTTCCATGCTACAAATTACATAATGGTCCAAAGAGTGTTGGTAAAGCATTTTTAACAGCTTTGATTAAAAGAAATGCCCTACTCCTGAAACATTAATTAGAACTGTAAGATGCATAGGATCTTCAAGTGAATTTTCAGGAATAATCAGTTTAAGAGGTAAATATGTAATATTCACAAACTGAAAATCTGATGTTCCCACTGCAGGCAGATGCTAAAAGAACTGTCAAACACATTTTAAATGGCAAAAATAACTCATTAAAAAAAGAAAGAGTAAAACCTAGATAGGTTCCTATTTTCAAGGACAGAGGTCTTATTTCAAAAGGAGTCATTTCCTATTTAGAGACCTAAGTATAGGATCACATATTTGATTGTCCTCGGCAGACAGCGACTCATTGCAGTTCACAGTGTTCAGGTTATAGGATGAAGTCAGTGTTTTATTTAGGTGTCTAATATCCACTAAGCAGCAGATCATGACCCAGGCCAGCACTGTTTAAAAATTTAGAGTTCAGGGAAAGACAGAAGTCACAAACTTGAGATTTAAAAAATAATTTAATGACAAGTTGCACTGCAGCCTTAAAGACCCTAGTTCTGCAAGGAATGGTATGTGAGTGTAATTGAAGCTGATTTTCTGATATTTTGATTCAAGAGTTCTCAAACAAAATAGTTTTCAGAATTTTCTGACAGGTTGTACAGCACTTATTTCCACCTTACAAGGACCTCCCATACTGGGTGATAGGTCCCCAATCCTCCAGCTATTATGGAAAAGCATTTGGAGGATCTCCACTAAGTATATGTGTAATCAGTGTTTCATGATTAAATATTACAGGATGTTCTAGAAGCTGCATCAGCTTTAAGCAGACAGGAATGCAATAAAAAAAAAGCTATTTTAAAAATGCATGAAAATAAATAAGATGTAATGATTCATTCTTTTCCTTAACAGGTAAAGTAAAAGGTACCAAATGAAATCATCAGGCAGGAGATTTAAAACAATCAGAAAGGAATACTGTGTTCATGCAGTCTGTCATAAAAATGAAACTTGTTCCTACAGGATGTTGGCATAATTACAAATTAGTTCAATAAGTCATTAGACAAAGTAATGGAGGAGACTTCAGTTAATTCTTATTAAACTCCAAGTCTGAAAGTCCCCACAGGCTGACTTCTCAAATTTGGAGTGGCAGCTTCTATACCATTCCATGTGTCTGAGGTTTTTTTGACTTTTCCATAAACATTCAGCGCTGGCTACTGCAGGAGATGGACTCAGCTGGATGAACTGTTGATCTCACCCAGAATGACAGATGCCTTTGAACGTACTTCAGCTTGCAGATTTAGGGGTCTGCCTATACTATGTTTTCATGTATAGCAAAGAAGTTTTAAGGAATGTCTAGAGGATTTTCGTGGTATTTAGGGCTTCTTTTTGCCAGTTCCAAAGACTAGGATATAGCCATTTAGGTAGCTTGCTTTCACCAGAAGAAAACTTTGAGAAATATACCCACTTAACATTTTTTTCAAGATATTTCTAGCACATTTTTCCCCCCTATAAAATATACAGAAAATCTAATACATACGTCTGTTTAATATTAAAATATGTGCATACATTTCTGTGTCAGTGGTACAATAATATACATTAAGTAATAAAATGTAAATCGTTAGCAATGATGATCTGTATTTCCCTTCTCCTTCCATACAAGACATTTGTATCATCGCTGTAGCTCTAATCCATATTCAGGTCTTCATGTTTGGTGTGCAGTAATATGTAAATTACCTAGCCAGCTGCATTAAGCAGTGTTTGTTTATTCTATTTCTTTTGGCATAGTGTAGAACTGAATTTCTGCCAAAAATGTGGCTGCTTCAGGGAACACTGTTCGAGTAGAAGGAAGTTTTGAAAGGAAACGCATATCATAAGTCTTTACTCTGTGAGAGAGCAAAATCAAAACAAACTTTCTGTTCATAAAAGTATTAGTATTAATGTGAAATAATGGGCTTGCAAAATACAATGAGTGAACTGAATCTTTTTAGAATGCTCTGTTTACGTTGGCTTTGTAAACAAGAATACAAGACTAAAAGGTGGCAAATTTTTTTCATACATGGGAAGGATGACTGAAACTGGTGAGACATGAAAATGGAAAGTTTAAGAGAAATTATTTTAAAATGGCATATTAAACTCCTCTAGCACATAGCATTTAAATGCACTTAATTTTAGAAAGCAGAGAAGTTTAAGTGTTAAAAAAATGGTATTAATGATGCATAGAGCAATCTACTTATGCTTGCAGTCCTTTCAGTCTTCCAGTCTGACACTTCCTTTTTTATCCAGCCAGCTAATTTCCCCTCTTTTGTGAGGAGTAACTGTTTTCACACTAGTGCTTACCCAGCAAGCCTCCTCATTGTTTCATGGTTAATTATCTTCTTGAGCTTCACCTTCTCAAGTGAAGGGAGAAAGATTGGGCCTCCCCACAGTTCTAATGAAAGCTAGGTTTTAGAGATGCACTGTGTGAATAAGCGCAGTGTCTGATCTACCAACGTAATAAATGAGTTTCTAAACTTTATGGAGTCACAGCTCATCCAACAGGTTTACGGAACAATCCAGAAAGACACTTTATTTTTTAAATCCTCCCTTTTTATTTTTAATTTTTAAAAGGGGGGAGGAATATTGCTTCAATGTGAGGTCAAATGCCATAAATTGTTCCAAATTTTCTAAGCATTTACCTAAAATCTGCCTGTCAAACATTCAGTACAAGCCTGAGCTGCTGCATGAAAGACTTTGAGCTCTATATTTTAAAGTGGTGTCTTAATAACACTTCTACTAATAACACTAATAGCCCTGTGCCCCCCTCAGTCATTACACCACTTTGTAAACTCTTAGTACTTGGCGGACTTTTTCTGCCTCACCAGCACTGAAAATTGCTGTTGTGGATAGACTTAAATCTTGTTTATGTTCCCATCCAAGCCCAAGTTTAAACTGCATAAGATTTAAAATAAACTCTCCTGTAACAGAAGAAAGCTAAACAATGGCAATAGTGGTTTTGGAATAATGAGGTACTCCCCATTGTAATTTTGTACTCAGCCAAACCCAGGCAGGCAAATTCAAACCTCTTACCATATCAAGATACAAAGTTGTCCAAGATTAACAAAGTTGTCGTTACTTTATCTTATTCTAAGTGAATTTCTACAAAGTGTGCTTATATTAAACAATTTCTCAAGTGACCAAACCAATATGAGCATGTAACACTGGTACTCAAGACATTGCATTGGATCTACTCAAGATACTAGATTAGACTGAAAATACCAATCCTTTTTTAGCAGCCAGCTCCAGGGTTGGGCATCTATTTTGTGTGAAGAGAACGATGCTCATCATCACTTACCAGTGATATAGACAAGGAAAAAAACCACCAAGTTCGAAGATGAGATGATCTTAGTGAAAGAGCACTGCCTGTGTGCCTCTAACACTTGGAGATACGCCAGTGAATCTATTTTGCAACATTAAAAAACAGCTCTTAGGTATAGTTTGTGTGATGCAAAGGACAGTAGTATTGTAGCCTCAAGGTGCTTACCATTGTAACTTTGATTCTTGGCCATGAGAACTCTCTGCCACTTATTGACAACTGTAATGTTTAACTTTACGCTTGGAAATCCATAGGTATGCAGACTGTCCAAGTACTTTCAACATGCAGCATTCTTCCAGCCTTTGACTTCACAGTGCTATCTTATTGACTCCCCTCTAGTCAATACCCCAAATTTACAGATGGTGAATCAATGACTTCAGGAAGGCTGGAACTGAGATTACAAAGAAATTGTGCTGAAAATTTTAAAAAGGTGGGGGGGAAGTCCATTCTATTTGATAACATAGGTTAGGATACATTTGCTTCATGAGGAGGAGAAACTGATGATACAGATATTTTTTGTGCAGTCCTGTTATTCATAAATAATAGATAAAGTCTCCCTTTCCAGTATACAGGAAGAATTTTTATTTAGGAATTCAAGCCTCTTTCCTCCAGCTCTCAGTGAGAAAACTTTCTTTCTAGGTTTATCCTAAGGTCAAGCTCCCAAGGGCTTATGTCCTATTCTTTCATACCTTTATCTCTATCTGTTTCTATGGTGATTCCCACTCTTCACTGTTTCTCACAAACACTCATTTCTGCTGAAACAAAGCTTTTTAAACTCCATGATTCCAGGTGGCCTGATGGTGCTTGTTGTAGTTTGGAGATGGCTACTGTGTCTACTGAGTCCTTTCATTTTGAGTTGTTCTGGTTTAACTGAGAGTACAACATTAAAGGAGTATGAGTTCCAGTGTGAATAATACAGAATTAAAGTATTCTTTACAAGTATGCAGACCTCTTGACTAGTACAAAGGCAAAACAATACAGATTTTATTATGCTACTGTAGCTTTGCTAGTACAGCTTTGTTCCTGGGCATCTAAATGCAGAAAGCAGCTGGTTTGCCATCACTATGGGCATGCCAGTGACAAAACTGTGCTGAATACCTGCAGTGTAGACAACTAACATTTAAACCTATTTAAATATGTTTGGTCCCACAGATTTCTTGGATTTGGTGGATCTTTTTGTCTTAACTGTAAAGACTGATCTTTGATTGGGTCAAATTCTGAGACTTGGCATGGATGAACTCCAACTAACTTGCATGGGCATGTATCTGAGGAAGAGTGCCAGGATTTGCTCTTTTCTGAACTAGGTGTGCATGGCAACATTTTGGGGTTGGGTAAAGCTAGGAATGTTTTTCTAGGAGTTTCATAAAGGGCTTGTGTTGGATTCTTGCACAAAGAAAATCATATATTCCTCTGAAGTAAAGGTGAGACCAAAATGACATTCAGGGGTGAAAAATCCTGTCATGTAACCTCTTGACAGATGAAAGGAGAACTACAAAGCAGAAAAAACAACAGTCAGTAAAATATGCCATGTAGCCAGGTTTTCTCATCACACAAAAAGCAAACAAAAAAGCCCAAATACACAACTTGGTATACAGGTCTGAAATTGTAAACCTATTTGGATGACAATATGATTCAATATAAAAATGTTATAGATGTTCTTATGCTCTCTAGCAACATTTGAAGGTCTTCTTCAGCAAATAAGAACACCAGAGATTTTAGAAAGCAATATGAGCATGGGGTGGTAAAAAAGGAGGCCCCTGCTTCCACAGAGGGTGGAAAACAGCAGGTAGTGTGTTAGCAGTGCTACTCTGGTCACAGCACAGGGACTTCACATGTTGAGTCCCTGCTTTTGCCTTGATCTGTGATCTTTTCCAGTCTAGGCAATTCTTTGTGATAGAATTTAGTTCTTGGAGGCCTTTTGGTGACATGGCTCATCTTGATTATATGCACTGACTTGTGTGTGTGGAGGGGCTGGAGCCCTTCAGTCTTTTGGCTGTCTGGTACTGCAGGCAGCTTACCAAGAAAGTTAGAACTTGACCCTCATAGGACTCCAGTGCAAACATGACTGATTGCAGAGTGTTACCTAGCATCACCAGGTGACATTTTAATAGCAGAAGAATAGTTAGAGGGTGGGCAATTTCTCTGACTTTTAAAAACTCTTCTAGCAGTAGTGGGGACATTTTCTTAAAATGTGACTGCAGTTATTTCATCTGTTGCTGAGAAGATGTTCCCCATAAACTGCTGTCATGATAAAGAAGATGACCATTTTTCAAACCTAGGTATGACAATCCTATCCTCCAGACTTTTATTTCTGACTGTTATCAGAGAACTTCAAACAGCATCATAAGGACAGGTACCTGAGCAATGGTGGAACCTCAGTTGTTCCCATGAGACACAGTCTGCAGAGAGCAGAGGTGAAGTCAATGTCCTTCCCATAGTACAGGAATCTGTACATACAACCACCTGTGTAGGACTTTGGCAATAACCTGTAAGGACTGAGCATTTCCTCAAGGGAGTCAATAATAATTGTAAAATGAAGGAAGTGATAGTGCAAACTGCAGTCTTGGATATTATTTTCTTATTTTCTTCTTTTAACTGCAGCTATAACAAATATGTATGCTCATGATCAGTTTCTCCAGTGATCTGTGATAAGGCATACTGCTTCCATATATTTTGAGTCCATTCTGTAATGTGCAGGTCACTTCAGTATTATGCACATGGACTATTATGCATGGAATATGCACATGGAATGTTATGCATTAATATCCTTATGCATATTAAAAGGTTGGTGTTGGGAAATGGGGACAGTTTTCTTCTTGGCTACGGTGTAGGGAACCCCACTTAGAAAATGAACTTAAGTGAAGCAGGGGTGAAGTGGGTACTGTACACATGACTATTTCCCTCAGCAGAGTATTTGGCATGCTTGCATTTTTCAAAAGACAAAATCATGTTTGTCTTTCTTGAATGTGCACACATTCCTGGAGATGGGGGATGGTTTTCTTTCTTTCTCTTTCTTTTTTTCCCTGGCATCTAAGTGCAGTTCAGTTTGGATAATTTGTCCACAGCAACTGAAGGATATGTTGCAGGGGAGGGAGGAACAGAGTTTGTATTTATTATTGTAAAAGCTCTTTTTTTCATGTTAATTCCTTTAAAAAAATATAATGGTACGTAGGGGTTACATTACAGGCCAGTTTCACCAACACAAAGTATCTGTACTGGAGTAGCTCATGCAAATGAAGCTAGAAACAGAGAATCATTGTTTAATAAAATTTGCTGCAGAAAAAGCAAAACTATCCATGTTTTACTAAAGGAAACAAATGAAAAAATGCATTTTTGAGACTTTTACAGAAAGAGAACTGGGGTCTAAGAAACGTCTTTTTTCTTTTTTTTTTTTTTTACTTAATAATCTCATTTCTTCCCATTAACATTTCCAGCAGATTACTGTTTAACCATTAAACACCAGCTCCACAACACTAGAAGTATCTATGTGCACACCTAACTTTGCTCACATGAGCTATCACAATGAAACGGGAATACTGTCCTGAGCAAAATAGTTCAGGGTTCAAATTAGGAATAGTCAAACTCTTAAAACAGCACTTTCAAATACATTAAAAGTAATTCAGCCTCTCTGAGTCTGTAATGTAATTGGTTATTGGCTTAATTATATTAGAAACTTCTCGTGAAACAGTAAATGCTTTCTAAGTGTTGGTCTGGTGGTAATATTTTAAAAACAAGAATGTGCACAATATTGCACATTGGTTTTTTGTTTCATTGCATCGTTGTTTTTAACTCGGTTGATCAAAACTATCTACCTTCTTTTCCTGTCGCTCGTGACCATCAAGATCTACCTTAGGCATAGTGGTATTTAGTGACTTGATAATGATTTGAGTCACTTTCACCTACTTGAAGGATACCCACTTTTAGAAAGATAACACACACACACACATATATATATGCATGTGTGTATTTATACACACACTCTTGCACACATAAAAACACAATTTCTAAATTCCAGGAAATTTGGCCATCAGTTGCACCAGCTGCAATCCAAAGAACTTTTGTCAGCTGGAGCGGTACCTTTACAGCATGTTTTGTCACAAGGCCAGGACTGAAGAGTGTGAGCCTAGAGCGTTCACCCCATTGAAATCTGAAGCTCTGTAGCACACTTAAACCTCTTTAATTGAAGTCTGTCTTCTATGCAGAGCTTGGCAAACAACAAGACAGACAGGACAAGAAATAACAGCAGTTTTTTTTCCCAGCAAAGTGAGCAATCAGAATTTAGCTCTGACACCAGCTGACACTTAATGGTGTTGCACACCTCCCATCCTCTGAATAGTACCAAGTGAAGGATCAGTTTGGGGAATTTTAAATATTCTGTTGGAAAGTCCTAATAATCTATTACTATCATGATAATTCTGATCCTCCAGCACCCTACCTACGCACTGAGCAGCTTGATAGGTAGACATCTGACATCATAAAAATAGTCCTCAGAGATTCCTGGTTTTTAACTTGCTGCTGCTGTCAGTGCAAACACAGGCTGGAGTGACACCACCTTCTATTCTTCACTCCAGAGATTTATTCAGGAGTCTGTAGGGTGCTGCTCTCTCCTTGATGTCTAAAGTCTCTTTCTTGTTTGAGCAGCTTGATAAATTTTGTAAAAAGGAAAGGGCAAATAAATACCTCTGCTGAAAACACCAAATGCAAAATGTTTGTGACTTACTGAGTGGTTTGTTTCAGAGTTAAAACTTGGTCTGTAATTGGGAAGGTCTGCCAATGTAGCTGATAATCACTGAAGTTGTACTTTAAGGGAAACAATGTTTACAAGAAAAGTTGTAAGTCACTGATATCAAGTCAATCAGTTCCTTGCACAGAGAAAGCTGTGCTAGTAAAATGACCATATCCACATAAGAACCTTTGGAATTAGATCTGTGACAATCAGAAGGAAAAAAAAAATAAATCAAGGCTTACCATCATAGCTTCAGAAAAGCATGTGCATTTGGAAAATAAAAAATAGGCTTTGAAGTAAGCAGCACTCGGTGAAGATCAATGGGCTGAGGTCACAACTCTACATGTTTTATTGTTTTAGTCCATCTGACTTGCAGAACAAACAAAGCAGCCAAGTGTTGATTTACAGGGGGAAAGTTATCTTCCTGACCAATACCGACCAAATATTTTGGGTTTTGAGATTCTGTGGAACAAAAAAATCCTCAGAACCTGCTGCTGATATCCTGCCTTCAGGAATTTCTTTTTGCAGCTGGCAGGAGCTTAAAACAGTAAAATTAAGCAGTTTAAGAAGCTTTCCACAGTAATATATTCCTAATGCTGAGTACAACAGAGTTGTAAAACATGCCACAGAAAAAATGAGTAACTGTACCTGATTTCTTGTTTAATTTAATAGGTTTTCAAACTAACTTAATTTAGTTATTGTCATTCTCTTACACCAGTTTTAACTTGCAGGTTGGTTAAGGGTCACCTGTAAGTGAGAAACTGTACCAATCAGCAGCCATTAGGAAAACATGGCAAGCTAGTAAATCCAAATATGGATTTCTGAACTTCAGATACAGAACTACTCTGATAGCTGTAGTTATCTAGCAAATGGAGTTTTTCATGCGAGTTTAACATTTAAACTATCACTAGCCAATATATTATAGGGATAAAACAAAACAAAACAAACAAAACCCACCAAAATAAAACATAAACAAAACAAAAAACAACCAAAGACTGTAATAAATTTACTCCATAAAATATGTAGGGTAGGTAGATCCACAAAGAGACTTTAGCCTTCCACATTAGGCATGACAGTTTCTCAAAGTCCACAAATCCTCCTAATTACAGGTAAGATCCCAATGTCTGCCTGCCTCAGAGCCCAGGACTCTTACTGCAAATTAGCATTTGCCTGTCTTTCAAGTGTCCCAGTAAGGACTTGCTCTGACACAGGTTCAGAAAGTTGAAACAATCAAGTGGTTTAATTTATTAAAGCCACAGATACAACAGATTTGGGATAGCCAGTGATAAATGCACTGGCTGTAAGATGATCTCGGGTTAATAAATCCTGAGTAGCATCCGACAAAGCTGGAGATGCAAAGCTTTGATCTAATATATGATAGAAATGCAGCATAAGTTAAGCCATATATTGAAAGTGCAGTTTTTACTAAGGAGGGTGTCCATGTCTTGGATGAAGGAAAAGGAGCACAGCCCTTTGATTGTCCTCAACTGTGCTGGCACAGGTGCCCCTGCACACACCTGTTGCAGCTGCTGGCCCTTCTGAGAGTCATTCTCCTTGTGGAGAATACACTATCTCAGGCTGTCTCTGCCTTCTAAGTGTTTAGCATGATTGGGGAGGAGAGTTGATTAAGAGGGGCATATGTGTCCAGCATCTACTCGGCTCATTAGGATACCGAAGGGTGTCAACTTTAAAATTGCAAAGGTCTTCGGGCATCCTTGCCCTCAAAATCTGTTTTGATGTCGGCTGTTTATGTTATTTTAGCCTTTCATTATCAGTTTTAACCAAAACAGGGCCATCTTATCTTCATTAGACTTCCTCCTTCAGCTCTTTAGCAGGCCAGATTTGTGGATCTTCATATCACGCAAACACCTGCTGATTGTAAATGACCTTGGGTCCAAAGAGTACTGAATCAACTTGCCTTCCTGTCTCACAGTAAGCTAGGCAGTTATCCCACATGTGCCAAGGGGGGAAAAATTCTTTGGAACCTGTGCTTCTATCCATGATTGTGTGCAGTATCTTAATAGAGCTGCAGTACACAGGGACCTACCTTACAACTAAGCCTAGTGAAGTGTGAGAACACAGATGTATCTTACATGGAGAGTGTCTCAGTTCATCAAATTTATTAATAATCATAGCACCCTGCTGAGTGGTGGATAGCTACTCTGCCCAATTTGGAGAAAATCATTCTTCCTACTGTTAGCTGAGTGTTTTAGTCATTGCTCTACTGGACATACTGGGGTGGGATAGTCTTGTCTTGTGCACAGAAACATTGCCACCTATATTAATAATCAAACAGACACTGGAGTAGGGATTTGGACCTGCCTGTGCCTCTTGCCAGTCAAATGTGCTGAACACTGCACTGCAGGATAAAATCCTCCTCATCTGTGACCCAATCAATATTTAATTGTTTTATGCAAAATGAAACATGTAAAGCAGGCTTCTTTTCAGAACAGCATGTAGGTAGAACTTCTCCTGAGAGAATGAGAGCCTGCTTCATGTCTCTTATGCCCGGTCTGACAAGGTGTCCCACACCCAAAATCAGTGCCCTAACGATTGAGCTGTAGGAGAACACGCCGTGATTTCTCATAAAAGGGCTGAGCAGCTTTAGTTCCTGCCTCAGAGAGAGAGTTCCCAGCTGAGAATCAAAGTCAGAGATAGATGCCTTTCTCTGCACGATTAACCCTGGCTGAGTCTCAATGAATCTAAGTCAGTAACTAAGCTGTGTACAACTGCACTTCACTGGACTACAGCCTCATTTTATCTACTTGCATTTCAGTAACTTAGTGAGTTTGTCATGATTTAGATTGCTGTTTGGTGTGTGATCAGTGCTCTGTTTGAAAAACAAAACTTGCTCCAGGAAAGCTTTAGAGAGTGAGGGATTGTTGTTGAAAGTTTGTTTTACAAGTGCTTGTTTTTGTGGATACAGTGATCACTGTTCAGCTGCTAAGATGATTTAAACTAAGCAATGCTAGGTTAATTAACAGTTCTGTTATGAGACATTATTTAAGCAAAACCTTTCCTAATATGGAGACCTCTCACAATTGTACTCAGAGAACCAGCCCCCAAATCAGGGTCCACTTCTGTCTTATTTTGAGGAGTTAAATTGAGACAGTCCTGTTGGCCATGTTACAAATCCCATTTGAATGAGAAAAATCATCAGGGTGTTCTTTTCCTCCCACGTGTGTTTCTAGAAGGAACAATTGTTGATGCTACATGTTCTGAATCATAATAGCAAATATTATTGGAAAGTTAAAAATGTCTTTTAAAAAAGGCAGACTAAGTTTAGGTCAATTATTTATTAGCCCTGTCCTAGAGAAAGGTGTCAGCACAGACAATATTTGAAATTCATGTAGTGTTTGATTAGCCTGATTGTTCTTACAGCTGAAGATATTAACATACATTAGTCTTACTTACTGGTCATTAGGACTGCCTTTATTACCAAGTAAAGAATAAATAGACTAAATTCTAATAAAAATTCATCTTCTTGTGATTTCCAGTGCATTAGATCTATTGTTTTAAGACTAAGTTTGTTACCAAATTTTCAAAAATCCTTTAGTAAATAAATCCTTTATATCTTTACTCTTCTAAACTCAGGCAGGCTGAGTCTCATATATCCAACATAATAAAGTACTAATTGCCTGCTTCATACTAACACATTAACAGTTTTACATCTGCAGAATGGTTAAAATTTGTTATGTATGCAATCATAGAATCACAGAATCGTCAGAGTTGGAAGGGACCTCAAGGATCATCCAGTTCCAACCCCCCTGCCATGGGCAGGGACACCTCACACTAGATCAGGTTGCTCAGAGCCACATCCAGCCTGGCCTTAAACACCTCCAGGGATGGGGCTTCTACCATCTCCCTGGACAATGTGTTCCAGTGTCCCACCACCCTCATGGCGAAGAACTTCTTCCTAATGACTAACCACAATTAATCTCTCTTAAAGAAATTTCTGTATTATATTTTGACAGCAAATGAGAAAAAAACAAAACAAACAAACAACAACAAAAAAAAACCCTGAGAAGACTAAAAAAAATCATGCAAAATTTAATAGGTTTCATTTTAATTGATCGTTTTAATGGTACAGAACACATAATAAAATTAAAAGCCTATTAGTGATTGTTTTTCCAAAAGTGCACTTTAGTCCCATTAATTTACTTATGTGATTTCAGTGGAAGGACATTTAAAGTGAGGCTGTAAATATTTCTAATCTCTGAGTTTTTGTTTTTGTTTTTGTTTTTTCAGGAGCCTCTGAACGTTATTGATCCAAGTTTGATGGATCTAAATGGTTCAAGTGAAGATGCACTAGAATGGGATGAAACTGACATAAGTAATAAGCTGATCAGTATTCATGAAGACTTAAGTGATCCTGATCAGGAACTCAGGAAGGATGAGCTAAGTCTGAAGCCTGCTTCGGGAGAATGTGGTGATAACAATGTGAATGAAGATGAAAGTATCAGTGACCGTGGAAGTCCTCTTTATTGTCCCAGCATTAATTCCCCTCCAAATCCTCACATCTATCAGGTCTATAGTCTCCATAATATTGAACTATCAGAAAAGAAACACATGCCTTTTTTGAAAAAAGCATCCAATTTCTCCAATATAGCACAGTCTAACGCTTTGAACAAAAGTCTCAGTAAAGACTCATCATTTTCATCTACCAAGTCCCTGCCAGACCTAATAGGGGGGACCACACTGGCAAAGCCCTATAACTATATGTATCAGAGTGGAAACATGAGTAGGCATTCTGAGAGTGAAAGTGGGATAGTGAGTGAATGTGATACAGAAACTACAAATAATTCAGAGATTTTTTTGCTAAATGATATTGAAAGCACTCAGAGTAATCCTGAAATTGGGCATGCAGACACTCACGTGGAGGATATAGTTGATGTAATAAAGCAAAAACTAAAGCAAGGTGAAGAAGACCATGCTAGTCTGACAGATGATTTCCAGTCAGCACCTTCTGCATGTTGTGGAAGTGAAAATGATGAGGGTTTGGAACGAATTACCATGTGTAACCCTGTTTGTCTAGAAGAATTGCAAGGAAAACATGATGTCTTTACATTTTACGATTACTCCTATCTTCAAGGCTCCAAATTCAAATTGCCAGCAATTATGAAACAATCACAAATTGAAAAAGCGCATCCAGAGGGCAGTTTGCTTCATGGCTTTTGTTTTGATAAAACACCTGGTAAGTCTGAACATAAGCCTGGAGAGTCACAATCGGATGGGTTTATTCATGACCATACTCTGGAACATATCCCTGGAGACTTAGATCCCAATTCCTGTAAATCTGCAGAAACCCTAAGAAAGTTAATCGTTGCTGACAATACAAGACAGGTTTCAACTTTATCTCGTAGTTCTTCATTAGAATCTCTGTCTGTAGTAGGTGATTTGTTCAGCTCAGGTATTTTTAAAAGTGGAGATGGTCTTCAGCGGAGCACCTCTTTGGAGAGCTGGCTGACTTCCTGCAAAAGCAACGAAGATCTATTTAGTCATCATGGCTCAGGAGACATAAGTGCGAGCAGCGATTCTGTTGGAGAGCTCAGCAAAAGAACATTAGACCTTTTGAATCGCTTAGAGAATATCCAGAGTCCTGTAGATCAAAAGATAAAGCGCAGCATCTCTGATATAACGCTCCAAAGTAGCTCCCAAAAAATGTCTTTTACTGGACAGCTATCTCTAGACATTGCATCCTCCATCAACGAGGACTCAGCAGCTTCTCTCACTGAACTCAGCAGCAGTGAGGATCTTTCTCTCTGCTCTGAAGACATCGTACTGCACAGAAATAAAATACCAGATTCAAATGCATCATTTAGAAAACATCTTAATAGATCTGTAGCTGATGAGAGTGATGTCAATGTCAGCATGATTGTTAATGTCTCCTGCACTTCTGCTTGTACTGATGATGAAGATGACAGTGATTTGCTTTCAAGTTCCACCCTTACCTTAACTGAGGAAGATCTAGGTATCAAAGATGAAGATGATGACTCCAGTATAGCAACTGATGAGGATATTTATGAAGAATGCAATTTAATTTCAGGACTTGATTATATAAAAAATGAACTCCAGACTTGGATTAGACCAAAATTTTCTTTGACAAGGGAGAAGAGAAAAAGTAACCTCAGTGAGGAGATTCAGCGCAGTAAAGAAGTTCGTAATGAAACATCAAAAGCCACAGACACATTAAGCATTGAAACCCTTCTGAATGGGTCAGTACAGAAAATATCAGAAAATAATGGCAATAGTAAGAATGTACCACGTGATTGTGAAAAAGGGACAAAGAGTCGCCTGATGAAAGATATCTCTCAGGTTGTGAAGGATCAGCTGGTGGATGATATGGAGAATGGCAATGTTGAAAATAGTCTTGGCAGTCAAAAGGAATGTCTTGTTAGAACACCAGCAACTCCTAAAACTCCTGCATCACTTGATGTCAGAGAAGCTGAAAATGAATGTTGTGTCTGTGAAGCATTTACAGACAGTTCAGATGATTCACATATGGATGGCAAGGAGGCTGTTCTGTCATCAGATGGATCCAGAAACCCTCCAAAAGAGTGTCAAAGTCATCTTCAGCCTGATCACCACTCTGTTGCTTCCTCTCCTGCTAAAAAGCCTTGTCTTGAATCTCCTTCAGAAATTAACTCTGTAGACATACATGATACAGCTTTACAAACATCCTTACCTGATAGTCAACAATGTAGAATAAACATTACTGACAACTCTGCTAATTGCTGTCCAGCCTTGAAACCCAGTGAAGTAGAATGTGACTCCTCAGCCAATGGTCTCGATTCATGTTGTAACTGTGAATCTGCTGCTTTTGATAAAAGAAATATGGAAGATGGCTCAGTTCACAATTTTGTGAGGGAAATAATAGACATGGCATCAACAGCTTTGAAAAATAAGTCACAACCGGAGTGTGAGTCATCTGCTCCAGCCTCATTAGCACAGATCAAGGAAAAAGTGTTAGAACACTCTCACAGACCCCTTCAGCTAAGAAAAGGGGACTTCTATTCTTATCTTTCACTTTCTTCTCATGATAGTGACTGTGGAGAGGTAATCAAATACATAGAGGAGAAGAGCAGCACTCCTGTGCCACAAGACTTCACAGATGAGAGAGAAAACATAGAATGCTTTTTTGAAGCCTGTCCTGAGGAAGAACGAGTTGAGCAGCAGCAATCCATTTCTAATGGTACTCCTGAAGCACAAGTTGAGCAGCAGCAACCTATTTCTAACCCTATTTCTGAAACATCTCCAGGGTCACAAGGTGAAGTGACTCAAGAGTCATTAGAAGAAGTTAAAACTTCATCTGAAGGTAGGGATTCATCATTCTTACGTGAGGATGACAATATAAACATATCAAATCCTATCAAGCAAAGCGCACCAAACAATTTAAAAAAGGCTGATGATGATTTGCTGTTTTCTGATGGCCAAACTGGAGGTTTGGAAAAGAATTCTTCAGAGCGTAACCTTGAAAAGAGTAGTGCAGAAAAATCATCTGGAATTGAAGAGCCCAAAGGATCTGCTGCTGCTGCTGCTGCTGCTGCTGCCGAAGAGGCTTCAGCAACAGAGTTTCAGTTAAAGCCTGGCCATTCACAGAAAAAGGATGTTTTGCATCAGAACAATAAAACTCTTGCTTGTGAAGAAAATCTCCTGAATCTTCATAATGAAAGACATATAAATATGCACAGATAGAATGTAAACCTCTCTAGGCACGTACTTTCTCCTAAAAACAGGTACGTACTCTACAAGTTATTCATTTTACACATTCCTTTTTTTTTTTCTTTTTAAAAATTCATTTATTTTACATTTCTGTACAATGAAAGGAGATGAATCACTATCCAGGTTTCTGTTCTATGACAGTGCTTTATCATTTGTTGGGATTACACCATAACCCCAATTACATGTCAACAAAAGCAGTGAATACCAACTGCTTCTTGCCCCTTGGCTTTGCACTGGCTGGAGCTGCTCCCTCCCAGAATAAATCTGCTGTCTTGCAGAGTCTTGGAGTTCTTCAAAAGTAACATTTCTTCTATCAACCTCCTTTTCCCTCCTCAATGTACCTGTGGAATCAGAAGCCAGCTCTATTCATTGATCCCCTTCTCCACAGTCAGCTGGCCTTAGGAGATGTTCAGAAGTACTTGACTAAGCCGAACGTCTGATTTTTGCAAGAATTTTGGGTGATTAGTGAGTTGGAATTCTACAATATTTACAGATAAGCCATGAGGAATAGCTAGGCAAAGTGGAGAATAGGTGGAGAGATAAGTCATGATTTGATGTCAGTTTACCATGACTTAAGTTCAGTAAGCCATTATTAAGAACAAAAAATATATCAAGACAGTGTTAGGCCAAAACTTGAGGTTACTGAAAAAAGAAATCCTTGCAACATTATTAGAGAGCATAATGGGGTAATGTAGAATAAAGATCTGAATACCAAAGCAGTACTGAAAACTTTGGTTCTGTTTTAGGTAAAGCTTTTGATACGTAAGTAAGATGGTAAAACCTAAGATGGAAAAGCGAATCTGATCTCTTTCCAAGTTTGAAGGTGGTTCAGATCTGGAGTTTCTGACCTCACGTAGATGTCTAACAAAAACTGCACATTTTACAACAGAAGATCTACGAAGCAACTTCTAGATCAGATCTTAACATGTAGCACTGCTGCTTTGTGTCTCACTATTTGTGACCCAAAAGCCACCATAGCTGAATAGAATGCCAACAGTCTCTTAGAAACACTCCTCCAATAGACCAGAGCCAGCATGATAACTCCAAATGCCACTCTAATTCCATATGCTGCTGCTCACCAGAAGCTGTAGCAGGGGATTTTCCAGTAAAACACAAGGCTAAACATGAGACCAGGTTTCCCCAGGAAAATCTGGAATCTCCATCCGTGGAGATTTTCAAAATCCAAGCTGACGTGGCCTTGAATGACCAGATCTACCTTTGAAAATAGCCTTCCTTTCAGCAGGAGGTTGGACCAGATGACATTCAAGTTTCCCTCCAACTGAAGTTATGCTACGATTCCATGAAGTTGCTAGAAGAAAAGACTGTTTATTCCTCACTGCTCATGAAAGCCACTAGCACTCTCTTACTGCAAACTATGTAGCTGTAGCAGAGGATCCAGGCTTAATTATACCAAATTGATTGCTTTGCTGCTGTCATATCTAACATCTGCATTTACTGTTTTGTTTTTTTTTTTATATTACCTTACTATGCTTGGGTTTTTCTTTTGCACATATGTGTGATTTACCCAGCATTCACACATTCACATATGTCTAAATATGTCTAACAAAGTCTTTAGGTTATGACTGCAATAGTCTGCAGCTTGCCACTCTCTCTTTCAATGCATATCTATTTGACTAACACATCATCTCAGAACTATGATAGCACAGAGGATATTTCTAATGTGGTTTTGAAATGGGCTATCATGACACGGTGGTTGCCAATTAGATTAATGCTTGGACACGTCCAAACAACTGGAGAAGCAATGGAAATCAACTGGGAATTACAAAACTCAGTAGATTAGGCTGTATATTCTAGAATCACATTGGAAGGATTATGTGTATATGGAAGCCTCTGCTTGGAAATGGAGATGATGACAAAAGTCTGAGGTTGATAAGTGATAATTATGCAAACATAAGCTTCGCCTAAATTACTGTTCTATTAGTTTTCTTATTTTTCCCCCTCTCATTTTTATAATATTAATTGGAGGAAGAATACTTCCTATAGTGAGTGTGATTTTATTCTTGTTCTCATTCTTTCGCTGATGAAGATAATAACATGTCTTTTTCATTCATTAGTACTTCTTCTCTGAGGATCTCAAAATACTGTGTAAACTTTCCCTCTCTCTTCAGAACTTCCTAGTTACTTACATGGTAGTCAGCTGTGTTTTTTCTAAGACTGGGATGTGACAATATGCAGTTAGTGGAAGGACTAAGATTGGATATGGAGGGTGGAGATAGTAATAAACGCCCCACAATGTAATAAACTGTAGTGCAGAGTCTGTGTGTAACAACTCAATAGGCTTATGTTATCATTTTAATTTTGGACAGATATTTTTATGTAACAAAGCCCTTCACACTACATCTCACTCTTTACATTTAGGAAGACGTACTGGTCTTGACTGATGCATAAAGCATTGCTTCCAGGGAAAATATGTCCTGTATTATTCCTGGTAGTAAAGCCCTAGGATCCATAGAATTTATCACTGGCACGTCAAAAAATGAAAATATGAGCTGCTAGAGTTGGTTTCACTAAAGTCTGAGCTCCCTTCCCCCATTCACAGGCTTGATGCTTTAACTTCATCTCTCATGCTATGGGGAATGAATTACAGAAGCAATCTATCCTAATTTGTTAACTTATTCAAATAACAGTTATTATACTTAACTATGCTAAAGATTATCTTTTTGGTGGCAGATTGTTTATTTTTTGATGAGGCTAATTACTGATTTTCCAAAGGTAATTTACATTTATTACTAATACATCTTTTAAAATGTGACAGATAAATGTTGTTCCCATAAGTGTATTATGAAAAAAGTTACTATTTAAAAACACATTATTTAATTTGAAAGATAAATGGCAAACACCATTATTTTTCCTGTAGCACCTGTGCTGTAAGCTCATTTAAATGTGTAATTTCATGTGTAGCTGCAATACTTAGAGGAAAAATAATCTATAGTATATGTGTACCTTTAAAGCATACTAAGAATTCAACGCTGAAAAAGGCATGGTTTCAAAAGTAGTTTGATTTTATCCTGGTTTAGTATTACCTTGGATGTGCAAGGGAATAAAAGTAGGAGTGAAGAAAATATATTTGCCAAATGTTGGGGGGAAAAGAGACCATTATGGTAAAATAATGACAGTTCTATTGGCAGGCTTCAAAAAAAATTTCCCTGCCAGCACTGGCTAGTCTTTTGTGTGAGCAACACAGTGTTCTTCAACAGAGGAGTTCATAAAGCTGTGCTGATTTTATTCTTCAAGTAGGGGACAGCTCAAAAGAACTTTCTGTAAATGAGATCATGCAATCTTCTGCTGCCACTGTGACCCATGACTCACCAATAGGATGGGAATTTTTAGTCATATATTCGATATGTGTAGAGATCGATACATTAAGGAGGTTTCTGTGATGGGTCCAAAGTCTTTTTTGGAGGACACGTTAGAAATCTGTTAGTTCTTACAAGTCCAAAAGCTATTTCCTTCCTTTTGTGCAGAATTTTTAATTAAAATATAAGTTTTAAACTGATTTAGGGGGAAAAATAATTTACCTGGGCTTAAGAAAACTAAACTGTTTTTATCTGACTCTGCTGCAATATTAGCCAGAATATCCTGCCACTTACTATAGCCAGGAAAAACCCAGAGCTGGTACCTAGAAGGCCTGCCTGTTACTTCCTGCTCAGAGGCAGATTTTTGTATGACTTACTCCTTCCTTGCCTCAGTTTCTTTAGCACTAAAGTAATGAAAATAATAATCAACGGGACTTGAAACCCACAATTTATTCACTAAAAATGTTTTGAGATCCGCAGATAAAAGACGATACGTGAATGCAAAGGACTATTAGTTAATTATACATTACAGGAGAAAAAGAAATATATACAGGGTTACACAATAGTTAATATGTGATAATTTACTTTTAGATACTGGAACCACAAGAATTATCTAAATCTTTGCTTACCCTTTTTTGTTTCCCTAGAAGTTTTTTATGGAGACATAGATGCTCTAACATTTCTTTATAGCATTTACAACAGTCTGACTTTTTAGCTCCTTACAGTAGCTGACCTTTAAAAATGAAATAGAATAAACAGACCATCTTCTGTTGTCTGTGCATTGCATAATTAAGCAAAACAAACTTGAGATAATCCATCAGTGAGACTTTTCTTACTACAGATAGGTGCAACTCATGGCAAAGTTGTAGAAACCTTTTGATACAGCATTCCCCCTTATTCAGAACAGTTCATTAATTTCTAAACAAACTGTTGAGCTTGTAACTATTTCCATGTAAGCACCTTTCTTCTGTAAATGGGATGTGTGTATATGTGTGACAGTTACAGCAAATAAGATCAGAAGAGGAGGTAACTGGATAGATCCAGATATTCCTGCTTCATTTGGAAGGCACATAACCCATGTCTGGAGTGCCTCCTAGGAAATGCCTATGAGATGTACTTTGCACTAATCTTTGAGCTGTATTCTAACAGTTATTTCTTCATAATCCTCATCATAAGCCTGTGCTTTTTGATGAATAGTTTAACCCTAAACTCTGAGCTAGATAATTCTGTAGTGTGAAAATTTAAGCTGTTGCTGGTACTAGAGCATTTAAATAGCTGTTTACAATTAAAAAATACAGTGGTGACACTGACACTTCTATTCATGGACTAATTCTGTGACAATCTTTTCCTCCTCTCCGTTGAAATTTCCTTCTATATGTTTACGTAAATATTAAAAAAAAAGGTGATCTTTTTGTGGCTTGGCTTTTGAAAATTCCTATGTTTTCATTGATCAGTGCACTTTTGAGTGTGCTGAAGGTAAGTTTACAGGTAAGAATAAGGACAGGATTCAGGAAAAAGGTCAGATTTGACGACTTCCCTTGTTTCTTCAGAAACAGTCTTTACAAAAATCAATGTTTTCTACATCAATATGATTTTTTTTACACTAACTTGTACCTCAGGCTGTTAAAAGTCATTGCCTACTGTAAGCTTCTGCATTCAAGGCTCTGGCATGTGACCATTTAATGACTATCTGTGGCTGTTCTGGAAGAGCTGTGTTTTGCAAATAAAACTTCATTTTCTGTAACCTACTGTTACTTTTTTTTTGTTTCCTTTTAGAAACTTGGCTGCAATTCAGGTGCAGGTTCATCCTGTAAACCCTGGGATGACCTCCAATTCCATTGTATCACTGCCTTGCATTACACTGACTCCCAAGATAAATTTTCTTTCCAAATGTGATTTGTTCATGTTGGCTTTGTGATCAGGCTGCATATGCTAGTTCTGTTTCAGTGATCATTTTGTACTGTAGCAAGGCCATTTGCTTTCATAAGGATTCCTTTCCCAAGCTACCTCTAATGACCTCTCCTTCCCAAACTGAATGCTCCTGTACTACTTTGCCACTGGTTCTGTTCTTTAAAGTTTTGAAGTTCCACAGAATTCACAGTCGGGCTGGTTCATCTTTTCAGGACTGTACCTCTCAGTACTCTTCTATTTTGTGTATCAAGTTTAATATTTATGTGTATAATGCATAAGTTTATTGAAAATATTTTACTTTTAAAGTGACGAGTTTTGTTGGATTGCAGCAAAAAGAAGTCGTAAGCCCTCCTGATTCAATACATCTAAAAATTAAGCAATTAAAATAAATGGCATTTCATTTATTTAATTTTAAAATGTAATCTATGCAACACTTCAGGAAACAACTACATAGTGTTGTATATTAGGAACTGTTGACATTCTACTGAATTAAGTACAACATTTTTGGTTTTTATGCTTCTTGAGGTGGTAATGAGAAAAAAAAAGTTTTTAAAAAATGTGTGCCTTGCTGTATTTCTTATACCATTTATTAAAAAGCTGCTTTCACAGTAAAATTATGTTGGTTTGAAAGGAGGAAATAGCAAGGTTAAGATGTGTGAATAATTTCTGTATATATGTATAACCAAGTGCAAACATTGATGTATAATGACAGTATAAAATGCTTTAATGTTTGTGATGTCCAGTGATGTGGAAAATATAAGCCTTAAAACCATTAGATTGCATGGTAATTAGAATTGGCATAATAAACATAGTTTACTGGGGGAAAAAAAAAAAGAAAAACCAGAACTGTGGTCTGTTTTACCTGCGTTCCAAGACCAGAATGCTTTAGCAACGTACAGGAGGAAATGGTTTTGTTTGCAAATGTTCCCCAGAGGTAGGTGATTCTGTAGATGGTGAAGATTTTTATTACCTGTCTCAGGCGTAAAGAACTTTTTCATTAAACATTCTACAGATCTTTTGGGCCAAACAAGGAGACACAGATATTTAGTTGTTTAAGGTGGTGCACTGCCAACTGCAGTAGAGGCAACGATCAGACACACTTTTATAGCAGATATTTTCTTTGTTCATCAGTTTGTTGTCTGATTCTTCACATTTCATTCATTTACCTAATTATACTTAATAAGATTTAGATAGGTTTATATAGACAGTTTTACAGTTGGCATTTCAATGACTTACATTGTACATTTAAAATGTTTTTATCCTGTGCTAAAACTGTATTGGGTTGCCAGACTCAGACAGACAGCTTTAAAAACTATCTCTGTAAACACGACATTCACCTACTAAAAAAACTATTAGGAAGGGACATCAGGGAAGTTAAAAGGCATGGAATGCTCCCCCATAGCACCTTGAATTGTTATTTTTCCAAGTATATACATATTTTTACAAAAAGCTTCAACATTCTTCTTCAACATGAAAAAAAATATACATCAAGCTGACAAACTTATCTAGTAACTCAGAGGAATTACATTGACCAGCTGATACATTCATACAACACCTAATGGAAAAGTATTTTTAAAAACCCTCATGGTTTCCAAATTAACATTTTTTTATGACTACAAGAGAAAAAATATTTATCTCTCAATTTAAATTTCCACTGTGCAGACTTCAGTAGACTAGGATGCAAGTAGGACAGAAGAAACAACTCTTAGCTTAAATAAAGGGTAAATAAGAAGTATTTATTAAGAAAGCCTTTTGAATCCATAAAGGCTTTGCTCTCACATATCTTGTATCATGTACAAATCTAATAGGTTAACCTATCACTACCTAAAGTGTATCACTGTATAGCTAATGGTCACTTTAATATCTTTTAAATATTTTTGAGAGACAGATGTATATATAAAGTAATTTGGAACATACCTCTCAATTTTTGTAAAATATTTACAGTGACAATTATGTTCATTGATGAGTTATTTCAAACATGACGTTTAAAATGGTAACATAGGAATTGAGTTGGGAATATTTTTTTAATTATTTTTTAAAAATTTTATTTATTGTTTTCTCCCTAGCATTTTCTGGTTTATATTGTTGGGGTTTTTTTAACTTACTTTGACTATAGTCATACCTTACACTCTGATGACAGGAAAGCTAATAACTCAAAGGCTTTTCAGATCCATCAGCTCACCCAACAGACTGTGCACAACTCCATCAATTACTTATATCATTCTATTAGGCCACAAATTCACTTTTTTTCCTGGGGGAAAATAGTAGTACTTGTCAAATCAATAAACCACATATTCATCATACAATATCTGGAATATCATATGGTCACAACTCAAACTTCTGTGGTTCCTTTCTAGAGATGCTGAACATTTTAATTTAACTAGTATTCCCAGATCTATATGATTTGGTCTCATGAGATAAAGTCATCATTTTTATGACTATGATGCAAGACACATCATTATCAAGTATTCCTTTTTTTTTTTTTTTGGCATGGTTAGAAGCTTTACCCTTTTTTATTTTTCTTCTCAGAATATACTGGACTTTGTTGTCAATAAAAATTGATTTCTAAAGGAAAAGAAATCTCTGCTATATACTCTACAGAATTTTCCCATGTCTTAGCATAAGTCATACCCTTATGGTCAAACTGTGCTTAGAACTTGCAAGAAGTTCTAGTGCTAACTCCCTAAAGAAAAATATTGGTAAAGTGCAAAATTAATGTTGATGCACCAATAGTACCTGTAAAGTCAGTCCATACATATCCTGTTCCCTGCTGGTGAAATTCTCTCCTGGTATAGCAGCATGTTGCAAGCTTTCTGCAGCATTTATCCCCACCTAAAGTTCCACACAGTCCCTGTCTCATGCTTGAACATCCGCAATCTGTGAGGAGGCCATTTGACAGCAGTGGCTCTGACGTGGATCTCCCTTTCCTGACTGCATCATAATACTTCCAATGAGAGCCAGAGCTCTCCAGCTCTAAACAAATGGAATGCACAGTAACATTGGTGGTAAAACACATCTGGGACTATGAGTTAAAAGGTGGTTTGTAACCAAGGAGTTCTGTAGCCTTGTAAGCTATGTCCCCAATCTTTCCCACGTGATGGTTTTTCTTTTTTTCCCAAGGTAAGTCAAAGAGATTTAATGGAACAGTTCTTCAGCTTTGGAACAGGGAGAGGAACCCAGGTGGCATCTCTCTGTCCACGTGGTTTGTTATGCTCTCCGTTGCATATATGTGTACACACAAGCCCAAACACGAGCAAAAGATACTGAAATTGTGCCTGCTTGTTTCACAATAAACTCCAATAAAGAGTTGCCACCAGTTAGATGGCATCTTGACCTTCCTCCTTGCTGACAGGATCCATGGGTGACATAGCTTCCTAGGTAATATATCTCATAATCTTATTCCATTTCCCCTGTGTTCAGAAAAACATATTTTGACTGAAGTGCATCTGGTAAAAGGTCTCCTTTATTTTATTTGGTATTGTCTTGAAGACATCAGGGACAATGTTGTAAAGGTTCCTGGGCTGCAGCACACAGAAAAGGGGTTATTAATGTTTAGGCCAGACTGTACTCATGCTTGGCTCAAGAGGATTAACAGGGATGTCAAGGTCTTAGCCAAGTCAATCTCCTTCACTGACAAGTTTCTACAAACTTATTCCTAATAATAGCATCACTTCGAGAGGGATTTTGGCCAACAAATGACATCTGATCTATTGCCTTCAGGGCTGTGCTTCTAATTTTTCAGACACCCTGTCATTCCTACCTTTCCTACCAACCTGAATCTCTTACATTTTTCATGTGAGTGCTGTTCACTCAGTAAATACATGCTCATCCCTGATTTTAGAAATGTTTTCAAGGACTAGACCATAAATGAACTTAGATCTGTGAATTCAATGAATTCTAAGTGCTGCAGTGCTTTAAAAATGGAATTTCCTATGCAATAGCCAAGTAGTGTTCCTTTATTTCTTGAGTTTTATAAGTCAGTAATTTTACTGTAGAAATATTACTAGGATAATGTAGCTACTGTCAAACTAATTCTTGAAAATTACAAGAAGTACAGAATTACATCATGCTTAAAATGAAATGTTACAGTGTGAAAAGAACAGTTAGACAAGTAAATGTTTTTACCTCTGCCTTATGTTGAGCTCACATCTCTGTGACATTCTCAGTTTGTAAATGGAAGTGAAAATTAATTTTAAAACACAGGCAATGCTTTGAAGATTTTTCTCCTGTAATTACTGTGAGGATGTTTTAACTGGGGCAAGGATCAAGTTGTAGCATTTTTCAAAGTAACATTATGAGAGTGACAGGGAAAGGGAAACATGTTTGACAAGATTTCAAGCAATAGTGGAGAAACACAAACCATTCTTGATGCATTTCATTTATAGAATGAAAAAAAAAAAATCAGGCTCTGGAAGAACTGATGCTGAGCATCAACCACCTACTTCAAATCTATTCCTTTTTTTCCAGGGGAAGTACTACAGGATATAAGATGCCCTCAGGTGATATGGTCTGACAATTTCTCATACTGACTACTGTGCATATATACCTGAAATTCTGTAGCTCTTGAATCAAAAGCCTGATCCAAGAATTGCCTTGAGAAGACATGTTGGTTCTTTATAAGGAATAAGACTAAATCTGAGCTGAGAAACATCTCACTCCAAGAAAGCTTGAAAATTAAGTTGTAGCAAGCAGATTTCAAATAATACACAATGGTAGACAAAAAGTTACAAAAGGAAAAGAAAACAAAAAAGGAATTTTTCTGTAAATCCTAGTGGGCCCCTGGCAGTAGTTTAATCAAGAATACTCTGTGTAGGATTATGATAGTTCTGTTAACTGATCATTAACTTATCCTTCCATGCCTGACAGATTTATGCCTCTATGATTTTTGCTTTGCTCACCTCTAAGTATGGCTTTTCAAAGAGTTGAAGAGATTATGGAAGTGCCCTTTCAATGGTTAAAGTTGTACCACAAAAAAACAAAATAAAAACAACCCTGCAGCTCTGTTGGGTTGCTGAGCATCTGTGCCAGACCAGCTGATCAGTGATGCTTTTGGCTATGTTTTGTGGAGGCAGAGCCTTTAAAAAGCTTTTCATGCACATAGAGCTCTATTTTCCAGTATTAATAGGACTACTAAAGAAAGCTTCCTCTGTAAGGGAAGTTTGCTGTAAATGAGAGCATAAATGTTTCTCAAACCTGTTACTGTTCAATTTACATATTCCTCCATCTCTTATCCTCTGGTTTTCTAGGCTGAACAGTTCTCTGTTTGTACCTTTGTCCCTTACACCATTCAGCAACTGAAGGAATGGTTTGCAACTTATGTTTATAACAGGCTATTTACAGGTAATGTTTTGAAAGGTGGACAAGTGGCAGACAGAACAATAGGGGCTGTTGGATATATAGTGCTGCAGCTGTGCCAGCTAGCCTGGAGGGAGGATTTGGATCTGCAGATGTCACTTTGGCTGATGACTCAAACAGAAGAGAGAAGCAGAGGAGGAGGTGGAGCTTCAAGGATGGTTGATGGGAACTAGCTCAGGTTAAAATATTTGTAGAGTGATAGGAGCAAATGCTGTACTGAAGCAGATTTATCTCTCTTGCTAGATTTGTTACTGCAAATGGTGAAGTGATGCTATTCCTGAATACCCATTTCTCTGAATCTGCTGTTCAGTATGCCAAGCATATCAATCAGATGTACCATTGTCAGTTAATTAACATTTGATTGCATTAAACACAGGGTGTTGGAGAGGAAGTTTCTTCTCGAAGGGGGAGGTGTATCTTATGTGTGAGTTCTTTGGAGGGGGAGGGGTTTTGTTCTTAAAAATTATTTCTAATTGTGAGTAAATTGTAATCTCTGTGTACATACCACTGTGCCATTCATCACTCTTTTGGCCATAGTAAGAGAGGAAAACAGAGACAGTAAGTATATCAGCACCTTAGTTCTTATCTATATATCCTGCACACTGAGGTTTCGTATGTAGAACAGCATTTGGAAATGTGAAGTTCACCATACTGGACAAGTGTATGAAAGAAAAAAAAAAAGAAAGGAAGAAGGGAAAGAGAATGGGAAAGGAAAAGGAAAAGGAAGAAGGTGAAAAGGAAAAGGAAGAAGGTAAAAAGAAAAAGAGAAAGACAAGGAAAAATGAAAAAGAAAGAAAAAAGAAAGGAAGAAGGGAAAGAGAATGGGAAAGGAAAAGGAAAAGGAAGAAGGTAAAAAGAAAAAGAGAAAGAAAAGGAAAATTATAAAGAAAGAAAAAAACAGGAGAAAAGAAAGAAAAAGAAAAAAAAAAGAAAAAAGAGAGAGAAATGGAAGGAGGGGGAGAAGGAAAGTTGAGTTATGCCAACAGATACATCTTTAACTATTTGATAGTGTTTTGTAACACAATAGACATGGTAGTATTCAGAATAATGAATGGTTCAGTTAAGACAAATCTGTCTTCTTCTCCCAGACACATAATGTAAAGTCACTCACAGAAATGGATTGGTAGCGAATTTAGACATGAAGGCATGATGGAAGGAGATACCATACTCCTTTGCATGATATATAATTAATCTGTGGAATTTCATTTCTACAAGAAATTACTGAGTCAAATAGCTTAGTGGGATTGTAAAGGAGTCTAAATATAGAACAGGCAGCTGTGCTAAGATAGCAGGTTAGTTCAAACTAATGACAGTGAAGAGCAAACTTCATTCTCCATGATGAAAGCTCTTGTCCACTGAAAGAACAGGGGAAATTTCCCAAACTCAATGTAAGAATGGACAAAGCAAGGTGGAAGATTTCGGCCTTTCTCTAAAACAAAACGGGTCAATGGCAGACACAGGGCACATACAAAAAGCAGAGAAAATGCCTGTGTTTCTTTTCTGCCCTCTTCATTCCCCTGTTGAGAATGAAGACACGATGTCAGAAACAAATTATTTCAATTACTTGACAAGCTATTGTGCTGCAGCATAAGAAATTATCTCAAATATGATATTGTGGGTAACTGTAACCAGCTTTCCATATGCCGTATGTAACATATACATGGTTACCTAGAAGGACTTAACTGTGATAAATTATATTTGGATAAAGAGAACACTCATATTTCAGTTCAGCTGGGTGACAATATTTCAGAAGCATAACCCTTCTTTAATCATGTACTTTGATGGAGGAATGCTCATAAGCACATCAGCACAACTCAATTCTCTCCAGGAGGACTGACATCTTAAACTGCTCTACACAATGAATCACCTTGTCAAATAAAGTGCAAAAAGGAAAACCTGTTTTCAAACTCATCTGATAGAATGACATTTACAACAACATGTATGAGGTGATAAACCAACAATAATAATTATATTTCTCTTACACTTCCATTGTGCTTTGAAGGTTTTATGCAATCATATGCTTTTTATCTTTTTTTTCTAGAAAATTTTATAAGACAACTTTTACCTTATGTGTCTTTAAACAAGCCAGGAGGCAAACCACATTTTGCATGCAACTAGAATTCCTTTTCAGTTTCAGTTGCAAGCCAATGTATATATTCTTATTGGAAGATTCATAGAACCATAGAATGGTAGAGATTGGAAGGGATCAAGTACAGCCCCCCTGCCAAAGCAGGATTGCCTAGGGCAGACCACACAGGAACACATCCAGGCAGGTTTTGGAAGTCTCTAGAGAAGGAGACTCCACAACCTCTCTGGGAAGCCTGCTCCAGTGCCCTGTCACCCTCACAGTTAAGGAGGTTTTTCCTCACGTTGAGGTGGAGCTTCCTGTGTTCCAGTTTGTGTCTGTTGCCCCTCATCCCATCACAGGGCACCACTGAGAAGAGACTGGCCTCTCTGCTTGATACCCACCCTTCAGATATTTGCAAACATTAATAAGATCCCCTCTCAGTCTTCTCTTCTCCACACTAAACAGGCCCAGGTCTCTCAGCCTTTCCTCACAAGACAGATGCTCCAGTCCCTGAACCATCCTCATAGCCCTCCATTGGACTCTCTCTTGTATTTTCCTGTCCCTTCTGAACTGGGGAGCCCAGAATTGGGTACAATACTCCAGATGTGGTCTGGCCAGGACAGAGTAGAGAGGGAAGAAAACCTCAGCCTGCTGGACACACTCTTCTTAACGCACCCCAGGATCCCACTGGCCTTCTTGGCAACAATGGCACGTTGCTTTTCCATGATAACTTACTGCCCACCAAGACCCCAAGGTCCTTCTCCACGGAGCTGCTTTCCATCAGGTCAGGCTGCACCGGTGCATGGTGTCTGGGATTCCTGAGGCCTGCTCTTAGCAGTAAAGGCTGAAGCAAGGTAGGCATTCTGTAACTCAGCCTTCTCTGCATCCTCTGGTAGCAGGGCTCCCCCCTCACTCAGCTGCAGGCCCAGACATTCCCTGTTCTTCCTCTTACCACTGATGTATTTGAGGAAGCCCTTCTTGTTATTTTTTACATGCTCTTGCAGATTTAATTCTAAGAGGGCCTTGGCCTTCCTTGTTGCATCCCTGCATACCCTGACAATGTTCCTGTAATTCTCCCAAGTGAGCAGTCCCTTTTCCCATATAGTGTGAACTTCTTTCTGCCACATGACTTTTTTCAGCAGCTCCTTGCTCATCCACACAGGTCTCCTGCCTCCTCTGCTTGACTTTTTTACTCAAAGGAATGCACCTATGTTGTTTGAATATTAACCAGCTCTTCAGGGGCCCCCTACCTTCTAGAGTCATAGCCCATGGGATTCCTCAAAGCAGGTGTTTAAAGAGGACAAAGTTAGCCCTCCCGAAGTCCAGGGTTACAATCCTATTTCTTGCCCTGCTGCCCTGCTTCTTCTTCATATGATACTAAACTGTGCCATGTTGTGGCCACTGCTGCCAGGGCTGTCCCCAGTCATCATGTCCCCAACCAGACCTTCTTTGTTCATTACTAAAGGTCCAGCAGCACACCTTTGGTCATTGATATAAGGTCCAGCAGCACAACTCTCCTTGTTAGCTCTTCCACAACCTACCTGTCAATGCACTGCAAGAGCCTTCTTGACTGAGTATGCTGGGTCTAGGTGTTGGGGGTTTTTTTAGAATATTACATATGTTATAATTAGTTTCTAGTATTTTTTCCTTGCTGATCAATAGTATCTATCTTTTGGGAAGATTATTATGACAGTAAACACATTAATGAATTATCTCTAAATGTATTAAATAAGCTTAGTAAAATTAAAAAGATGATATGAAGAAACTTCATGTTAATCTTAGAAATCTACATTTTAGTATGTCATATGCTCATGATATTCATGGAAGTATAAAAAATGAAGCAGTTTCAGGAACATCCTTCCAGTTGCTCTTGCCACTACCAGAACAATGTTCTTGGTTTGCCCTGTCTCATCTACTACCACTGGCATCTCTGAACAGGGGCTGAGATTTCATCAATACAGATCTACAGCTGAACCCTGGCATCTGGGAACAGAGGCTGAGATTTCATCCAGTTCTTCTAAAAAGAAGGTTTGACATGACATTTTCAGAGGTATTAGAACTGCAGTTATTTAGTATCTGCAACAAACACATACAGATCTGGTACTGTAGAAAAATGGGCCTCTGGGGAAAAGCTTGACTTTAAGCACTGAATATATGTGTTGAGCAGCAAAACAAAGGCTTAAGAACGTGGGATAAACTTCCCAGACACTCTAGTGAACAGCAGCTGACAGTCTTTAACAGGAAGGAATGAAATGACAGGTCAGGTGCTTAGGAAGTAGAATTTGGTAAGTAATGTATATGAGCCAGCACATGGAGAAGAGAGGATCTGGCAACGCTTCTGCACAACCAAGAAAAATATTTTTCAAGGTAAGTGTGTGGTCTACTAATAGAATGGCTACAGTTATGTACTTGAATCTAAAGTGTACCCTGTAAATATATTATTTGCTGAAACATCAGTTTGGATAAATAGATCCTCATCTTACACTTCATTACCAATGGAACCTCATAACAAAACATTCAAATGAACATCTCACTTTTTTCCACAGTGATGCTTCTTTTGTGAGTATATATGTTGTTATTTTTGCCTTGCACTAAAGGTAATGAGAGAGTAGGTTCTAGAAAAGTATGTTTGCTATTAAAAGAAGAAAACACAGCAACCCACCAACACTTCCTTTCTACTCCTACTCACAAGTAGACAAATGAAACATTTCTCATCAGACAAATTAAAAATAGAAGCAAATTTACCCAGTATACAGTTCTTTCATTTATGCCCATTCATATTTACTACCAGGTCTAAAGTCTTTAAATGTAATTTCCTTGTGATGATGTTAGTGAACAGAAGCCAAGCTGTTCCTACACAAGGATCCATAAATAGTGGTTCTGAAAAGGGAGCTCTTTCTGTTCCATTTACTAGTAATGCCTTACCATAAAGCAGGCTACAGACTCTCATTGTCTGTTTTGCTTATCAGAAAATTCTGTTCTCAGCAATGAGGACATGATTAGAATGAAAGGGGGGAAAGATCCTTGAGTACTTCTTCCTTTGCAGTGCTGGAAAGTGGAAGTTGGGTAGCGAGATCTTGTACTCACTAGGACAAAACAGTGTATAAATAAACAAGTGGTGGTACAAGTGTGGGAAACTGGATGAGACTAGGAAATAATTGCTTAAAAAGGCAGTATTGCTATGATGTAAAAAAAAAAAAAAATGCCACTGTGGCCCCATAAATAGCCAGTCTTTATGCAAAATAATTTTTCATTAAATAGATGGAAATCAAAAGCAGCCAATATGAACTCATTAAAATGCTACTGAAGTGGGATGCATCTGCCTATAGAATCAGAGGGCCAGCCCCTGTCTTAAGTGTGGCAAATGACTGAGAAAAGAATTACAGCACCTCTCCTTAGCCCAAGTACTTCAACGTGTTTACGCATGGTATGTTTAAAAGAGGCACAGTGATGGCTTTGTGTTTTAGCAGTTCCATCCAGACATATGCCAATACTTTTGCTTTAGCAACAATCTGCCATTTTAAGCATAGAATCATAGAATTGATTTGGGTGGAAAAGACCTCTAAGAGCATCAATTCCTAAGACCACCATGTCCATTAAACCATGTCCCAAAGTGCCATGTCCACACATTTCTTGACCACCTCCAGGGACAGTGACTGCACCGCCTCCCTGGACAACCTTTTCCAATACATCACAGAATCACAGAATTAACCAGGTTGGAAAAGACCTTCAAGATCATCGAGTCCAACCTATCACCCAACACCATCTAAACAACTAAACCATGGCACTAAGTGCCTCATCCAGGCTTATTTTAAGCACCTCCAGGACGGTGACTCCACCACCTCCCTGGGCAGCCCATTCCAATGGCAAATCTCTCTTTCTGTGAAGAATTCCTTTCTGACATCCAGTCTAAACCTCCCCTGGCACAACTTGAGACTGTGTCCTCTTGTTCTGTCACTGGTTGCCTGGGAGAAGAGACCAACCCCCACCTGGCTACAACCTCCCTTCAGGCAGTTGTAGACAGCAATCAGGTCTCCCCGGAGCCTCCTCTTCTCCAGGCTAAACAACCCCAACAGCCACTCCTCATAGGGCTTGTGCTCCAGAACCCTCACCAGTTTTGTTGCCCTTCTCTGGACATGTTCAAGCATCTCAACATCTTTCTTGAACTGAGGGGCCCAGAACTGGACACAGTACTCAAGCTGTGACCTAACCAGTGCTGAGTACAGGGGCAGAATGACTTCCCTGCTCCTGCTGGCCACACTATTACATGATAAGCTTGCTATGGTGCTGCATATTACTTACTATGTCTATACCATACTAGGTTTTTCATGATCTCATTCTGGATATAGAACTTTTTTCAAGATCCAGTTAGAAATGGAAGTGTTTAAATGTAGTTTATTTCATAAATAAATCTTTAATGTTACTGTTGTAAGCAACACTTTTAAAAGGAAATGCAAAAACCTGCACATGAAAGAAATTCTACCAGTTAAATCATGCATTAACTAGCTATATTTTTTTTATATTGCATTTGTTGGTGCCAATACAAGATTTTGCAGCACTTAGATCCTTTTTACTGTTGAAGTTGCCAAGTGCACAGTGCCTCAGCACATGAAAATTTCCCTGTAGCACCGGCTAATGACAGAGACTCAGTTTACTTGTTGCATACCATGGTTCCTAGAATACAAACATGAAAAAAATGAAGCAATGACAGAAAAGGACCTTCAAATGGATCACTCAGATAAATCCTTTAGATTAGATGATGGAGTTGTGCCTGGATTTGAACTCCTGGTCACTTTTGTGAGACCAAGTTTTAAATATTTTTTAAGCCAGAAAAATTGATCAGGCATTGCACTATTAATTTGTTTAACAGTATATGACTTAAGAGCCCTTACATAAGACAATGCTGAAAGTCTTAGATTTTTTTACTGTAAAAACAAAATATTTGATGTTTTTTATACATTTAATACCCTCTGCATTTCTAGTGCTTGTATATTAACTCTGGGCAGCTGAATAATTTAGTGATACCAAAAAACTGTGCACTTATTTTCCCTGTCCCAGCCAGTACTGGCCTCTTTGCTCTCACTGCATCTAGACAACCTCCTGCTTTTTCAGAGAGCAGAAAACTCTTATCCCCCCTCCCTTTTTAAAGGCACAGAAATTTCAAAACAAACACACTGGAGAAAGTGTAAAGAAAAGTGTGTCTCAAGAAAAGGCAACTAGTATGGGGACTCTGCAGCAACAGCAGAAGAATGACTTTGCTCACACTGAAGCAACCTTGAATTGTCTTAAAATCAAGTCCAATAAGGACAATATCTAAGTTCAGATGTTGCCCAGAGGAAAAGGTTTGCCAGACAATAATCTTTGTGGAAAAGTTGTTCCTTGACCTTTTTTGCCACCGTATGTCTACTGCAGCACAGGGAGGTCAAAAGTGCACGAGTTGTTAGCACCAAAGATGAAGCTTAACCAGACAGTGAGAGCAATGATTGTCAAACGGCTCCATTTGCAAGACAAGAAGTGTATCCTTAGCAGAGCAAGGGAGATGAAAGAGATTATTTTCTAAGGGTCACATTTGTTCTTCCTTTCTGACCTCTCTCAAGACTGCAAAAGAAGCGGTAAGAGTTTTCTATAGCAGAGGTGCTACAAAGAAAACGGGACTGTGCTTTCCTTCCTCATCTCTGCTGGTCTTCCAGCCACAGTTAAGATCTCTTCTGCCTTTCTTTCTTTCTTTCTCTTTCACAGCAGCCTGATGAAAGCATAAAAATTGAATACAGAAATTAAAAGGACAGTTTCAAGTGCCTAAAATTTTACATTTTAAAGCCCTTCTTAGAAACCGGAAATGAGTTTGGGCTGTGGTTTGGAGCTTTGGTTTGTTTCTCCCTGTTTCTGTTGTTAGTGCCGGTATGGTGGCAGCATCTAGGGGCCCTAGCCATGGGTCTGTGAGTTACTGGAGACGAATAAGCTGTTTCTGTTTTGCATTTCCAGCCTCCCTCTGTTTTCAATCGACTATAGCTTGAAATGAAGTTACCTGATTTGGTTTCTGGTTCCCATAAACTTAACTCCATTCAAGGTGTCAGAACATTTCAAGAAACAGGTGGGTTGCAAAGCCATCATTATTCCATCCTGTGGTTGGCAGGCCCCACTCCACCAGGCTACAACTAAGAAATCTTGCATGAAGAGAAACTCTTCATAGGTACTCACTGTTCTGAAGATAGTGCAGTGATACTATAGCAATCTATAACAGTATCTTAGCTGATTTTAAACGACTTTGCTTCCTCTTAGAAGCAGGCAAAACTCACCCAAAAGCTGTTCCAGCTCTGGAGCGTTGAGGTTTTGAACTTGAAATAAAAAATTAAGTTTTGACCTGTCAAAGTCTTCAGATTATGATATATTGATAAGATTAATTGTCTGTCATTCAAAATGATGTGCCTGTTTTTAATACGTA
Organism: Indicator indicator; assembly: GCF_027791375.1. Lineage (NCBI taxonomy): Eukaryota > Metazoa > Chordata > Aves > Piciformes > Indicatoridae > Indicator > Indicator indicator. The sequence continues at coordinate 43,379,959 of NC_072013.1, forward strand.
GTGAGCATGAAACTCAGCATTTCTCAACTGTTTGATGAAAGATCAGGACAGTGGATAAATGAAAGTGTTATTATAAGGCACAGTGTGAAGTAGTTACTGATTTTTGTACTTCTCTACTGTGACCTAAAAATCAAGTTTGACCTAATTTTTCAAGATGAAGGAGGAGGAAAAGAGAAATTCTATTCAGAGGTAACTTGGAAATATGTTCCAAAGCAATTGACTGGAATATGGGCTAAAACTCCCTAAGTTACCACCAAAAAACATCTATTGACTACATTTTTGAATGCTCACATCTTAACAGAGTAATTAGCAGTCCAGGTGTCACGTGATAAACTTACTCAAAGTGGGAAGCTCAAATGATGGCCAAACACTTCAAAACTATATGATTTTTGTTTGTTCGTTTAATACAGAAAGTCAGTAGGATACAAGGCTAAGAAAACAGAATAAATTCTGACAGTAACAGGCTACATTGTTTAGCTTCAAATGGGATTTTGTGTACCTTTGTAAAGCTTTCATACTAGTTTTGCTGGGACAGAATCACAGACCAGCCATGGTCTGCAGGCTATTAGCAGTTCTAAGTTAGCCAAGATATCTGTCTTGAGTTGACTCACAGGTGTATCCCGTACCATGAGCATCACACTCAGTATAAAGGAGGAAGTTTGATAAAGAGAGAGGAGCTTTCTGTCAGAGTCTTCTGTTTGGACTTCCTGTTTTAGCTCCTTCTCACTTCTTTCCTGCTTTGGAGAACTGCTGTCCTGGATACTATAGCTGCTGCATGCTATCTGGTATTGACATTGATGTTAATTTGGTTATCTCATTACATCAATTTTTGTTTCACCCTGTGGGTCTTCTCTCCTTTTCCTGATTGCCCTTCTCTGCTGGGGAGGGATCATCAGGTGATAGAGTAACTGCTTTAGTTTAGTCCCAGATATGGTCTAAATGTGGAGAGGGTTTTATTATTGCAGTGGGTTCTATGATTATTTTTCTTATTACTTTAATTTACGTTTTACTGTCAGTCATCAATGTTTGTTTAACACGTGCAAAAGTCCTGTTTAAACATCCCCTCAAGATACTTGGCTAAACTTACTATCCATTGGATGCCTTGGAGGATAAATTATTGAAATCTAAGCTCATGCTTATTCCCATGGCTAATGCACAATTTTGCAGTTGGAATAAGAGTTTTAAACCAGAATTCTAAGAGATGGAAAATTTTGCCTGCCTTATAGAGTAAACAGGTTCAAGTTGCCTTTTAAGTTTGTGAGGAGCCCTTAAGAATCCCTTAGCATGAGAGGTATGGGCTGGTTGCCCCTGTGAGCCCACTGAGCAGCTTTTCAATAACTAAAACTCAAGTAGGCCAACTCCTAGTAGTTAAAAGGATAGCCCAGGAATGAAGATATTTAAGGGTGTTTCATCTTATTCTTTAATATCTTCATATCTACAGTTAATAAAACATTACTAATGGGACAGAACTGTCACTGCTTTAATTTCTGGGCTGCTTCAAAAATTGTTTTCTTCACAGAAACTTTCTTCTATGAACATTTATCAACAAGATACTGATGACAGTATTTATAAAGGTTTAAATCCAAGCCTTGCTTAATCAAGGATATTTAAATGGATGTTAAATGTCATCAGTCCTGTAGGTGCCACGTTTCCTTGACTCTATTAACCCTTGTCCTCTCTAACAAATGCACCCTTACAATTTCTGTGAAGTCCTCAAGTTATGGCATTTGATATCAAGACTGACAAAAATACAGCCTTTTTTGCCCCTTATCCCAGTAAATGATCGTGTAAGAAGTTGTAGAAACTCAAAGTACACTGCTGATGTCTTAAAATCCCCTAATAAATACTCTCTCATTTCACTTCAAGGAAATACGAGATCAAAATAACAGATTAAGCTATTCTTACAAAAGCAAGTTCTGAATAGAGAAATATCTGCAGTTCTAGGTACTGTTGGTTTCCTCCCCACCTACTGCAACTCTTAAAGAATGAGGTGATCTAGTGTAAAATTAATGAATGCAGATCTCAGAATATGGGGATGGCAATCCACATCTGAATCTTGAAACTGTCATTTAAATGACAGTTTTCAAGTTAGGCCATGTAGAGTGATTTTAAGCTCTTAGGCCTGAAATACCTAATTTAGATGACCAAAGTCATTAAATCTGATTATTTGAATGCTTTGGAGAGCTGTCAAAAAAAACTTAAGAATCAAGGGCAATATTAAATATAGCTATAAATAGAAAAAGTGGCTCATGGCCCTTCTTTTCCTGTCTTCTCTTTCTTTCTCCCTCTCTTCTATTTAACCCAAAGAGCATTGAGCAAAATTTTAACATGTAACTCAACACTGTTGTGATATGGACTGTGCTTCCAGCAATAAGTACAAAATACTGTACTTAGCACTTTCTTGTGTGTCCCCTCTTCTTTTGAATCTTCTGTAAAGCACTTTTAAAGAGCAGGCATGACCTGGCTCATTGTGCTGAGTATCTTCTACAAACTCAGCAGAGCTGTGGAGAACAAGTTCAAAACATTATGCTTCTGCCTTGACATACCAGAATGAAACAAGAATACCACAGAGACTGAGCGTTATGGATGTATGTTATGGACCACAGCCAGGATGTGTGTTAGGTTAATTACCTCAGCAAGAGCTGAGTGACAAATTGCAAGGATTAATTTAATAGGAAAAAAAAGTTATGCAAAACGTATCAAACGCAATGAAGATCCTACTGCAATTATTTCCTTGTGTTTGTTAAACGTTTCAAGATCCAGATGCTCTTCCAATACTTAATTGTATCATGCTCCTCTGATTTAACTTTTAATTATTTGCTTTGGAGAAAGGAAGTACTGATGTTGGTTTGGGTTTTTAAGTGCAACACTAGCTCTTGAAATACAGAGGTTTACAACTTAAATTATCTTTTAATTATGTATTACCTCCTAGAAAGCAATGCATTCCACAAAACACAATAGAACTGGCCACGCTGCACCCAGGAAGGTTACTGTAGGAATGAAGCAGTCTAGAACTGAAGTATGCTGCCCACATAAAAACGTGAGGTAAAGAAACAATGATCTTCTACAAAAGGGTAATATACCAGGAGTTAAGTTGATAAGGGCTAGCTCATTCTGAAAGAGAATAATGGTATCTGACCTTGCTACAAACACATAATGTTCTGGCTGCATATAAACAAACTCAATGAACGTAAATATTTACATATGCCCTATGTATTTACAGGGATGGCTAAGGTACAGCAAAACATGTGCGTTGTCTCCACAGGGACAGGTGCCATTCAAATTTCTAAGTCATCACTTGATACTGGGTGATGTTGATGCTATAGTTAAAACACACCTGGAGCTAACTCAGGAGGTTTTGTTTCAAATTCAGTAGGGGATGAAAGTTCAGCTTTGAAAATGAGGGGAAATATGTCCGCTTTCATTGTATTCCTAATGCAAAAGGCTGAGGATTTAAACCCAGGTCTTTTGTACTACATCCCCATACAGTTCAATGTGTCTTAACCCGTGCAGGGCTACGCTCACAGTCTTTGTCCTTGTGAATATTTAATAATTCAACAGGCAGTACTAACAAGGATTTCCCTTCCAAAATCCTTGCAGCCTTGTGGCTATAGCACTAGTCAATCAGTTAAAAAAGAAGGTTGAAGTCTCCTGAGGCAGGCTGATTTAAGCTGTTTCACATATTTGGGGGGATGCTCTTATCACAAAGATATTGTAGGCAGGATGGTATTTGCTTTTGAAAGAAGAATGACAATTTATCAGCATGGTTGTTGAGGCTTTGGAGGGGAAAAAAACCCACATCTGTTTCCCAACAAATCATAGAGCAGCTTCAGTTTATCAGGATAACATACAAAACTCTCCTTGTTTTCAGAAGGCAGTATTGGAAAGGTGCTTCTTCAGTCATGTGGTCAGGCTATTAGCTGAAAACATTGCCAACTTTTTGTTCAAAATTATGAATGGATTAGCTATCATTGTGATTATTCTTTCACTGTACCTTTACCAACCTACATATTGTATCCAGACAACATGAACAAGTCAAGTGGTAAGGAGTTTTGTTTTGCTTTGCCTGTTTTGGTATGTTGTGGGTGTTTTGACTGACTAGTTGTTCTAATGATGCTAACAGAATGGAATTAATCTTTCCTGAGCATTTAGGAAACACTACATAAAGATTTGTAGATTGCTTTGAAGTTCCTGTTCAGAGCACAAGCTTGTATGCAACGGTACACTACCATAGTGTCCAAAAAAAGCCACTGTAAATGGAATGATCTTGCAGCTCAATGAAACAAGAAGTTAATAATCTGATATTAAGATGATGGCCTGCCTAGGTATACAAGCTTCTTATGGAATTTGGATATAAATTCCGTATTCCCAGTACCAATAGAATATTTACTTCACCGCACTTAGGTCTCTTTTACAGAAGGGGAAATAAAGCAAGAAAATTGGCACTGGGGAATGAAGACATGAGCAGTTGTACTGAATCTATATGAGGTGAGCACTGACAGAACAGCTATAAACAACATTCAGTAATAAGAAGAGAGTTTTACATTAATGTTTCTTGGCCTGCTTTTGAGGAAGGCTATGTCAATGATCTTAATGGCAGATTTAGTCTCTTTGCCTGTAAATCACTTTAGCTATAAATAAGAATCTGTCTATGTCGACAACTTTGCTGAACTGGGACTGCTAAGTGTTGTATTTTTGCTGGAAATATTATGAGACACTTCAAACTGTAAATCTGAATATATTTGGATACCAATCAGGCAGTTCTAACACCAGCAAAACTCTCACTGACTTGAAGGGAGTTTTGTCTATGTAGAGAACAGGATTAGCCCCTCACATAGTTATTTCCTTAGAGAAACTGTTAGTGGAATGAGACATCATGCATTTCTCCTCAGTTTAACATTATTTGCTCAAAAAAGTTTTCCCATATTTGGCGTTTTCCCATCCATATAAATTCCTTGTGTTATCACATATGCCTGAAGTCCACTGACTTAAGGATCTCCATTCTGCCTGTAAACCTGTATCATAGAGTAGACTCTGGCTTCTCATCTATCTTGACGCAACTTCCCAGACTATTTTTTCATGCTATCAATTTATCATTAGTGTGAAAAACCTACATGAGAACAGCTGTGGCACAGCAACATCTTAGAACTGCATGCTGACAATACTTACAGTTCAGTTGGTGAGAAGCTTCATAGATTCTGTAGAACTTGTATAAATCATGGTCTAGCTCCACTCCCCAGCTGATGTCTGACAAAAGGCAATGAAACAAAAATATCTTCCTTGGCAGTCCCAATCAACAGAGTGCTTTTTCTAGACTCAAAATTAAAGCCATGGTAGAAAATACCTGGTACCACAGGTTAATGGCTATTGTATTTCAGAGTCTGATATAGATAGACACTCAGCAGACTGAACTAATATTATAGGAGAGAGTTTTGAACTCCAGCAGTAATCTTCTCTTCATATATACATGAGGTGTTCAGAGTTAATATCATGAGCTTTATTCAAGTCTAGAAAGGGTAGATCAACCACTGCAAAAGTCTCCAATTTGAATGCCTGTTTTGCTCTAAAAGGAGTCAATTCAGTGAATTGGACAAGTACTAATGGGTAAAATTGGACAATTGCTATTAATTCTGCTATGTAGGTTGAGAGGATTTCAGCCTCTAAATTACTTTTCGAAAGTACTACTTTAGCATGAGAACAGAGGATTTGATTCATGTCATGTTTTGAGTGGAGTAGGTAATGGGAAAACTGTAGAAGTTAAGAATGAAAAGGTTTTGAATATTTTGAATGTGCATTTGCTTTCCTATGCCGTAGCATATGTGCCTGCACCCTCCAAAAGTGCCTATCAAACTAAAAACTAACAGGAAACTTAAATGAGTGGTTGTACGTGTACCAAAATCCAGTGGTGTAGTATTTATTTCTGCATATGCACCAAACTCCCATGCTTACCTTACTGTAGCAAAGATGGTTCCTTGAGCAAAATTAAATGAAATTAAGTTAAAATATTACTCTGTGTGTACAGGATGAAGAATAACTTCCCTGTAATTCTCTCCCTCTCAAAGAGGTTTTTACCTCTGCCTGAAGTGCCTAGAACAAATCCCTGCTCATTTCCTTTCCAAGTTCCCTGCAGATCTTAGTGGGAGGCCCTCTGGTTCAGAGAAGCAAAGTTACGACTTCTGAGGAGAGGCCCTAGAAAATAATACTGGAACTTTGCCTCATCTCACTGCAACACTTGCAATCATTTGCTATCATTGCCCTACAAGCTTTACTCAGTTTCATTGTTTTGTCTGTTCACTCTGTAATGCCATTAGTTCTACAGTGCCTTTTTTTTTTTTTTCTCTTCATGTGGAAAAATAATTACATCATGCAAATATTGTTCTTCTGGTGCTAGGCACTTTATATTTCTGTTGGAATTTCAAGAGAAGCAGTGTAAACATCAGCCACAATTATTGAAAGCATTTCCCTAAGTTAACATTACTTAAAATAGTCACTTGTCGAAAAAGAAGTTAGACTAACTTGTATGAGATGTCTATCTTTGCACAGCCTAGCAAATGATATTTGTTGAAGAGTTTTGTGAGAAAAGTCAACTGCAGCTAAAAAAGCCAGTACTGACTCTGTTTTAAAATATATACCCTTTTGTTTGTGGCAAGAATATTGCCAGCAAGAGACAAGTAGGATCTGTACAGCATATTTTTTCCTGAAATAAATTCTTGTGGATGAGCATTACAGCAGTTATGGCACAAAAGATTACCGGACCAGCACTCTTTGTAGATATGTAGGCTTACGTCAGGCTTTTTGGTACTTCCCACGTTTCTGAAACCTTGAGCCAACATGTTGTGAGGAGTGTCTTGTTCTACACAGCGTCAGAGAGTAATTATGAAAAAATCACATATATGGAGTTCCTTCTTTGCTTGTTTTTCTCATACCGCAAAGATAAATCTTTGTGACCTCTAAATGTAGTGGAAGCCTTCATGTAAATGAAATGGGAAAGAGAGGAAAGAAGGAGACATGGTGAAAAGTGTGGGGAAGCAATATAAAGGTTACAACTGGTCAGAATTTATGCACATGCTAGGGCTGAAATTAGAGAAGAGTAGATTTAGATTGGATGTTAGGAACAAGTTCTTTACCATGAGGGTGGTGGAACACCGGAACAGGTTGCCCAGGGAGGCTGTAGAGGGCCCATCCCTGCAGATATTCAAGGTCAGGCTTGACAAGGCTCTGAGCAACTTGATCTAGTACAGGATGTCCCTGCTCACTGCAGAGGGGTTGGACTAGATGACCTTTGGAGATCACTTCCAATCAAAACCATTCTATGACTCTATGATCAAAAGATACCAAATCTGCATTTAGTGGTGCCTATATTGGGTTGAGGAATATGTCAGAAACATGATCTCACGGTTAAATCACTTAACCAAGTGTTGCTTACCTTTATGGAGACAAATGTGGGTTTTGTGCTGGAACTGCCTGTGCTCTCACACATTTCCTGGTCAAAAATTAGCTGCTGCAAATCTTTGATTTGCTGAGCATGTTCTTGCAGAAGTTCCCCTACAACTTTTATAGCCTTACTTTGTTGCATTCATATTTAGGATGATTTCTACACTAGCGTTTTCATTTGGATTCCAAGCATGCTTTTGAACAGTAGATCACAATGATCTTCTCTTACCAGGCTTTGGTTCACATTGCAGATGTGTGAAAGCATGCAATCTCAACTGCTTTCAGTTAAAACATTTTAAAATTATCCTCCAGCAGTGAGCTGTAATCTACAGGGGCTCTAATGCACAGTTCTGATGTACAGAACAGGACTAGAGCTAGTTTGAAAGAATCCTTTTCCCACCTTCCACCTGGATATACATTACAGATTGCATGGATCTGCACCAGCTGTGCTCCTCTACAGATCTGACTTGGGCTGTGTTTACATGAAGTGGTGCAGCCAAGAGAGGCAGATTTGTAGAGGAAAACAACTCAGAAGAGAGCAAAGTAACTTCCGATTTACATGGTATCTTGGTGGTTGATTTGACTTTTACTGAAATAGTGTCAGCCTTCCCACTGATTCGAGAGCTGATTCTGTGTCTAACGAGCTGTAATTAAAATAACAAACAATCTCCTCTCCCTTTCCAAAAACATGCCTGTTGCTCATTTGAAAGCTTGCTTTTCTCAATTTGGTAATTATCCCTACCATATTTCATGATTACTTTTTTCCTCAGAGGAGCAGTGCCAGATATTCAGAGGCTGTATTAGTCTCATCAGTGAGGTATTCACAGACTGCTTTATCTGCTTTGTCATTTCAAAAGGACAGCTGTCTTCACCTGCCTAGCAGCCACACGTTAGACTCATGAGGCGAGTTTAATGTTTGAGCTTTGCCCAAAGGAACGAGAACTCAAACCCAGATTCCTTATAACCCACACAGTACTGTGTGACCATTAAAAAAAAAAAAAATCAGCTGGTACTTGTGTGCTGAGCAAGAGCATCTGTTGACAGTGGGGGAATCAAACAAACTGAGAGAAAAATCAGTCATTGTCACTTCACGTCTTTAGACTGAACATTATTTATCAAGAATTCTCAAGTTTATTTCAGTTATTCCTTCATCTAATTTACCAGGTGTCTTTTTCCTTTATATCTATAACAAAAAAGCCCACTTCTCAAGTGCAGATGAGTTTCCTAATTATATTAGTGGGTGCTCTGTGTGTAAAATAGGAGAAGATTAAATTATTGTATTTGGATAAAAATCCCCAACCTGAAAGCAGCTTTTTTTTTTTTTTTTTCCCCCAATACAAAGAAGACATGGTACAGAAACACAGTACCTTCTTTGTCACTCAAGTAAAATTTTGTAATGGAAAGCTACCAGAGAGACCTGAAGCTATAGTTTTAATTCAGAGAAAGTGCTCTTTGAATCCTATGAATATTTTAGCTGAGGAATGATTGTAGTACCTAATGAGTAAGACATAAAGGAAGAAATAAAGCTTTCCGGTTGAGAAGCCTGTGATGCCAAAATGACACTTCTATTAAAATGCACTAGTTCAGTTGCTGCTTGGAAAAAAAGCAGAGCATGAGGTTCAGGAGGCAGCCTTGTGGCTTCATGATAAATGATGGAACAAGACTTTAACAAGAATCAACATGTTGCTGTGGAAATTGAAAATGGGAAGAACACCAAGAGGGGAAAAAACAACCCATCCCTAAACCTGGTCAGGATGAGAACGCAAAAAGCATTTCAGCTGAGTGACTTAATGCTGACAAATGCATTAGCAAAATAAAGTTGTCTGTTTTATAACAAGGGTAAAATCAGTCTAACTGGCAAGGTATACACCATGTTTGCTCATCAAGAGTATTTTCAGTGTTACATCTCTTTTTTGGGCTGTCTTTACATGGAAACCATGTTGCATAGCAGAGTAACTCTTGGCTTGATCTCAGTCTAGCACAGAGATTGGCTACATACTTAATATATAGTGGGGCTTACAAGCTTGGTAGTATTCCAGAGCCTTCCAGAGAGATCATTCACACTCCTATTTACTTCAGAAGAAGCAAGACTGAGCTAAATGCTTGGACAGAAATGAAAACAATGCCTTAAAATTCTGTAAGGTACAAAACCAAACAGTTCAAAAATAATTCCTTCAAAGCAAGCAGAGAAAGATGATAGAAAAAATTAAGGCAAGCAGACTCAGTAAAATTTATATTGGGAAAGACTGAAAAAAGAATAGTTGAAATATATGAGCACTTTCAAGTTGCCTGGTTAAGATGACTGACACTGAATAATGTCAAAAGAGTTAACTTGTGAACTTCTTTTATCACTGGTGTATTTATTTTATTCCTTGATAAAGTAAGAGATAAAGAACTGCAGGGACAGGAAAGGAAGATTGCAACTTTTGAAAATGTTCTGACTTTTGACAGTGACTACTTTGTATCCCACAAGGAACAGGGTCAATACACATCTAGATGACTAAAGAGTTCCACAAAATGATCACTGAATTTAAAACTAGTAACACTTAACTGTTGAACATTAGTACTTCCCCCCCCCCCCTTTTTTTTTTTGTCTTTGTTTTTCCTTTTCTGACAGAATAACTGATGCTTTTAATTAATTAGCTAAGAAAGTCCATAAGAATATGTCTGTCTGAACATGAAGTGGTGTTTATATTGCTGGGCATACTACATTTGAATTCTGCTTAAATACTAGGCTATATTTGCTTCCAGATTTTATAAATTCAGATTGGTTTGATCTAGAAAATAATTATCACTTGATATGACAACCTGGATAACTGTATACAATGGGTATTGATAAAGAGCACCACAGTTAATGGGAAAGAAAATCCTAGATTACCACAGGAATCTGTATTATGCTAAGCCTTGTTTAACTTCATTAATGATCCCAAACAGGCAGTAAACAGCTACTGATTTTCATACATTGTGTTGAACTGAGAGGAGCAGCTATTACTTGTGAGGAAGAGAGAAAAAGTAGTGGAAGAGAGAAAAAGTAGCAGATCTAGAAAAAAAACAGATTTGTGAATCGAAAGTAATCAAATCAGATTCAATTACAAAAATTAAAAGGTTACACAGTTGGTACATTAATCCTAAATGCCCTAAAGTGAAGAAAGAGACCTAAACCAATTCTTTGAATGAGATAGTAAGTTGTGGTGAGAAAGAGCTAGACACGAAGATGCTGTTTGATAGAGTACAAAAAAGGAAGCACTGCAAATGTAGCCCCTTTGTGCGTGTCTACCACATCAGGAAGCCAGGAGGCAAGGTCCTTATAAAATAACTGATTCAAAGCTCACTGAAGCAAATGGAAGGACTCCAACCCCTGTCAATAGGCTTGGATCAGGCTCTAGGCATGTCTGTGTGAAGTCACTTGGAACATTGCATTCCCTTTTTAGGCACAACCATTACCACAAAGACAGTGAGAAACTGAAGGAAGGCCAAAAAACTCTACTACCACAAGCACAGGGACTGGAAAGACTGAATTCAGGGTGAATTGATTTAAATCAGCACACAGGAAGCTTGGATTAGTACAATTAAGTATCGTCTTGTTGTGCATTTGTACTTTCTTTTCCTTAAAGAAAAGTTAGTTCTTTCCATTAAATGAACAGTAAAACATGTTTTAGATCCCTCTGTTTTATACATTTTTCTTATTTAACTGACAGCAATTAAGTATATTTATATTAAGAAGCTTTTAATTTAAAACCAATTTTACTGAAGACAAAGTAGAACTGATTCTTACTGGCTGCAATGTCCAAGATTTTATAAATGTCTTATTTCCCAACCCCCTTGTTGTTATTCATAGACTAGAAGAGGAAATTAAGTTTTTCCTGCTTTATAAAACTTGCAACTGGTTTTTCAGTTTTGAAAGGTGTAGCTAATGAACTGAACCTGTTAGAGAAATGGAAATGAAAAAAGTATTCTCTGGATCTATGAGCAGGGATGCCACCAGAAGGTGGTTTGGCTTTTCAACAAACTACCTATAGGTACATGGCAACTGACTTTGACCAAGTTCAAAAGACCTTTTGAACCTTCACAAAGGATGCATATTGTGCTTTTAAAATTATAAATTACCTTAAAATTACAGTAACACGATGTTTAGAAAGCTTAGATCAGATACCTTATAAAAAAAATGTTCCCATAGATCTTGTATGCCTCTTACTGTCTTTTCCAATTTTCATCCTCTTGATTGCTTTACCATACTTTCCTTTACCACTACTGAACTGTTAAGATAAATGGGAGGGCAGCAAGGATTACTATGGTTATCGATCTAAAATTAGCTGGAGGACATAATTACTGATGAGTTAGGGAGTGTGTTGCCTATACAACTGAGTACTAAAATAAGTAAGGGCAAGGAGGATTTAAAAATTTCACCATAATCTGTGCTTTCCACAGGACTGGCCAGCATCTAGGTACTAGAACTAAATCACAGCAGCACTTGGAGATTGATCTCTTCCCAAACCCGTTTCTTCCAGGAAGAGTATCTTGTGTCCTGTTCCTCAGTCTTGATGTTGTGACCATGTTTAGGCCACTAGCAGACAGGCAAGTTGTTAACCAGCTGTGCAGAAGCTCATGTGGGAACATTTTAGGCTTGAAAACAGATTTTCATACCCAGTGATAGAGACTGACAATATATATGGCACATCAAGCAAAGAGAGGAGAACTAACAGAACAACTGTCCTTCAAAGAAATAGGCACTGTAATACTTCCAACCAAGCTTTTATACCAGATACTCACAGAAGGATCTGAACAATTTAATGCGTTCAGGCCAAAGAGCCTCAAATCCTGTTCTGGCTTTCAGATGTTCTGCTATAGCATGCCACTGATTTGATGCAAGAATTTAATCACAGGCTGCTCCCACTGACCTAAAAAAAAAACCACCACAACTTACAAAGTTTCAGAGATTCGGAAAACTGTACAAGTAATTATAAATTGCACATCAAAATCTAATAAATGCTCTTAGTACATGATGATCCAGAGCACTTTTGTTTAATTTTGTTGATGTTCCTAACCACACTTGTGGAAAAACAAACTGGTTTGAGCAAGCAGTGTTATGGCAAAGGGGGCAAATATAAATGACAAAATGGATGAGGAGAAAAGAGAGATTACTAATTCTGCTTATTTCCCCAAATAAAACCAAAAACAAACAAAAAAGAGGTTAGACCTGTTTCAAAGAAATCAGAAAAACAAGTTTCTTACTCTTTATGAAATATATATAATCCATGTATCTTCACTTGCTCAGATTATAGGATGTCTGTAGTTGATCATAAAGATCTACTTGCTCAGACAAGGCATAGAATGAGCCAGTGACTTGATATAAGATCCATTTTTTTTACACTTAACTTGCATCAAAGAGTATAACATTTTTGTTAAAATTCAGATGGAATCCTTGGACAATTAATCAAACTCTTGATGGTTGGACTTGATCTCAGAGGTCTTTTCCAGCCAAAATGACTCTCTGATTCTATGAAAACAATCCTGTGACATTTTCTTATTATCACAAGAATGGGGCAAGTAAAAACTTTCAACTCATTTGGTTCTGTGGTGTATTGCTCGCTTGCTTTAAGGTGGCTTTCATTACACAGCGTTAGGTGCCTAAGACTTTGGGATGTCTATTTTATGGGTGATAGTTATCCTTTAAAAGAAAATATATTCAGCCTAGATTCAAGATGAGATGTCCTTTCTAAAATATATTTTTTAACTCCACTAAAACATATGGTCTCTGTTATGCAGGAATTAGTCCAGTTAACTGCAGGACCAGAAAGAGATATTCTGGCTATCTTGTAAAAAACATTGACTAGAATAAGATGTTGTTAATTTCTATCTATAGATTAAAGGAAAAAGGAAATGCCTACAGTGCAAACATGAGGGTGGGGGAATTGCTCCCTCAGTGCTTACTGTAAATGATGAGTCAGGAAGAGAAATATCTGTGACATCCCTTACCTTTGTGCTGAAAAAAAAAGGCATATAATTCAGAGTAAAAAATAAAAAAATCAAGCCACTCTAATATCTTGGTTGGAATATCTTGAGGGAGAGAACCAAATAATTCATGTTATGATAGACAACCTCTTGTAGTAATTGCTACTCTGCCACATGTTCTCAAGCAGCTATGCCAGAAGACCCTTCAAAGTGAGTCTCTGCAGCATTTAAAATACACACCCATCCCAGAAAAGCTTTCTTCAGCATGGTCTGCATATTCAGGAGCTACCAACAAACTTGCTGGTATTTCATCTGATAATAAAAGCAAAATTCTGAGGTAGTCACAGGGTTTTTTTCAGACCCTGTTATGGTTCCTCAAGTACAGGATGTTAAATGTAACTTTTATCTACATAATTAGCTTTTCATGAGGATGTGAAATTGACCCAAGAGCTGAGGGCCCGAACCAGGTTCTGTGTACCAAATTGCTGTCTGATGAAATCCAAAAGAGAGATTTAAAGGTTTGGGCTTAAATAGTACTATCTGTAGTAGTACTGGATGAACCTATAACACGCTAAGTCTTGTGGAGCCTTTTATTGTCAGGAAGAACATCATACAAGGTGAAAAGGAATAAAAAGATGGTCTTGTGATTAAAAGTTTATGTTGCTCTTGCTGAAAACATTACACTTAAGTATCAGCAGTTATATAAACAGCATTTAATCTCATATTGGACTTTTAAGACAGCTGGTTTCATCTTGGATTCCAGGATGTCTTGTCAGAAGGGCATGAAGCCACGTAGGCTGTGGTCTTGTCCAAAATTACTCAACATTTGGATCTTTGTGTTTCAGAGTATTAACAAGATTACAGGTCATAATCTGTAAAAGCTCCCCTGCCACTGCTCTGCTTGACTCCATTCCAGATGAAATCTCTTCAAATAAATCCTGGATCACAATGATACTCCTTTATGTGTCTACAGTCAAAAAGAAAAGGGTAAAAGGGAGAGGAGGGAGGGGAAAAAACTGTATGCGTATAAAGAGACATTTCCTTCAAGGGTAAATTAATGTAGTTCTTCATTTATCATCTCTGGAATTTCAAAGTATCTGTTCTTGTGAGAGAGGCCAATTACAATATTTAGAGTAACGTAATTCACCTAGTGATCTCTCTTCCATTGGAAACTTCTTAATTTCTTCTGCCCTTTTCTGTGGATTCACAATGTGAACATACCTAGGCACACATCTGTTATTTGTGGCAATTTAGAGCAATTACTTAATTAACTCTGGCATATGGCGTTGTTTTACATTGGGGGTATTAGACCTGTTTTCTTTTAAGAGGAGCAAAGAAAGGCTAGATGCAGACAATACACATGAAAGGAATTAATTCAATTTGTTGCATTGCATTAGGCCGTTTACTGTTTATCATTCAAGACAGCTAGGGATCCCACTACCTGCTTCTACATCCTCATGGAATGAATTCTTGCTCAACTGCTTCCATTTATGGCAAAGACAGAGAAGACTACCCTTGCACTCAGGGATGTAATTCAAGTAAAATGTATTTATAGACTCTTCTATAGTATGACTCCCCACACTATATGACCACTCCGTACAGACTCATCCCTACATGAAGGTGAAATTTTACACTACTAGTTCTATCACAAAACAGAGGAAAGAACTGTACCGGACAGAGGGAGAGTAAACACCTTCCCTAATACTACTCATGGATTCTGTGGAACAAAGATGTTCTGAGACCTCCTCATCTTAAGCACCAGCCTACTGCATCTTGAATTGGGTCATTGCCATTAAAGAAGTGGAAGGAAAAAGAAAGCATTGGAGTTTTATCAGGATTTGTATATGTAAAAGTAAGAGTTTAACACTAAATCTAATGCAGTGTTCATAAACAATACAGGTGTTGGGCTCGTGCTCAGAAATGTTTTTTTCAATCCCACTGATTTTCCTTCATGGCTTTTAAGTGCTGAAGTCACTTTGAGAAAGAGCCTAAGTCCCCAGTAACCTTCAAAAACCTTCTCTATAGCAAGACCACTAAATAAACTTTTGTTACTTATTAGAGGGACAATAATGTCTTTGCTTAGGTTTTATGTGAACAGAAGTCCAGAATTTGTCATCTAATCCAGAAATTTCTCCACTAGGACTGAGATCATTCTCAGCACCTTTGCCATTTTGCCTAATCAAATGTGACAACAGGAGGAACCCACCAGTAAGTCCAATAGTATACACAGTACACTATTATAGAATATCTCAGCAGGGTCACAAGAACCAGGACTGGGTTTGATTTCTTTGCTACATTAGAGATGTTGGAAAGCAAAGTTAAGCTTTTGTGGCTTACGATTTTTTGTTTTTTATTTTCCCCGTTGTTACTGCTTTTCAGGGATGAAGTCTGCTCCATAGGAGCCATCATGCAGGGAAAGGAACATCTGTTTTCAAACAGGTGCTTAAGTCGAGGTTTTCAGATTTCCCAGATATTTCACAGATTTTCTTCATGGTTTAATGCCAGTAGCATCTAGGGCTTTGTTATGAAACTTATTGGTTCTAGTCATCTGACTAGAACATATTTATTCTGCAGTAAAACCTAACTATCCTATATGATATTAGAATAACTGGGGATTTTCAGCACCTTCCAGGAAACAGGTTTTGAGAATTAGGATAACCAGCTTCAGTAAGGTAGCAGATATCTGAGAAAAACATTGACTGCTGGGAATGTGTACCAGGAGAAACAATACTGTTTTCTCTGCATCCATGTTTGACTACCCAACTGGATGTGTTTCCACATGCCTCCAGAACAGCAAGTCTTACTCTTGATTGATAAAGAGGGTTGTAGAAGCAGCAGTAATAGTAATATGCCAGCTTGCTTGCTGTACAGGAGGAAAAAGCATATTGATGTTTTGTAAAGTATAATCAGTTTCTGCAATGCCTTGTTTTGCCTTTTTTCAGATTTACTGTACTAAGAAAGGTCTTGCACATGAGATGCCCAACCACCCAGACTGCTAATAGGCTGATATTTTTTTTCTACTGTCTTGTAATGAACACTGCAGAAGTTAACATATCAAACATCCATTAGTCTGAGGCTCTCCCAAGATCCTAATTGTAGTATACATAAAGGAAGGTACCTAAAATGTCATTGGTATTCTAACATGAGTTTCCTTTGACAGCGTCTAGCTAGACTTAAAAAAAAAAAACAAAAACAAAACAAACAAGGTGTTTGTTTGAGGTGGAAATCAGAATGACAGTGCCCATTGTTTTTAATAAACAATAACCTGAGGAAGCTCAAAAGAAAGCACAACAATTAAATAACCTGAAAGCCAGAGACTCGTGAAGAAGATTCCTGTTCTCCAAGGCTGCCAAGGGCTGTGGAGGGCCACCCACAAAGGTTCAGCTGCTTACCTTGTTAAACACTTCCTGGTTTCACCTGACATGATCTATAAGGCTGTAAAGTAGTCACACTTCAAGTGCCTTTCATGTGCACTTCAAATTCTTTTTCTTTTGAGATATTCTTCAATAACAGAATTTCCCACTCTGAAAGTGAGGACTCTTTCAAAAGATAGCAGAACCTCTCGAAAACAGAGCAAAAAAGAGGGGGAAAAAATAATAAAAATGGTAAAAGCAAAGCAATGGTTTGGCACAACCCTAAAAGGTAAAGTTACATAGGAAGGGTTTTATTTTCACCTTTATTGAACAGTTTTATTACCTGACATGTTTTTTCACTTTAGTGTTGCTTAAATGCGGGGGGGGGGGAGGGGGGGTTCCCTGTAATGTATACTTACACAACAAATTATGTGACAGACTAACTGTGTTTGAAAGTGTCCTTGCATCCTTATCATTTGCATTTTGAACTGCCCATGTGGGTTGTACACACATCATATGGCTTGTTGCCAAGGCATTCAGCTACAACACAGAATGTTTTCAAGTTCAAAGCTTGTATCATTGTTCACCTCGTTCTTATGGTTTACCCTCACTTCTGTTATATCACTAGAAGATGTTTCCCTTGCATCAATAAATCCTTAATAACTTGCTCACTTTTAAAATGTGTAAGCCATTAAAAAAAAAAAGGGGGAGGGGGGGAGAAAAAAAGACCACTACATAAAGATAAAAGATGCCAGCTTTTTGCAGCTGCTATATTCAGCTATTTTAAAATACACAGTCAGTGTATAAGGATGCAGAAAGTTCAATTAACTCATCCATAGAGATATTATTGCTCTGTTACTGACTTTGTCTCCCACCCTAGAGCACATCTGCAGACCCTGTTGCCAGGAGGGTTCCACATGACCCTAGGGCTTCAGTGAGAAATCTTCAGTTGCAAGATGAGAGCCTTTGTGCTGGCAACTGCTGAGAGAATATATATATATATATATAGGTCGAGTTACCTGAGTATGCTCTACTTGCATATAGTATCAGTGGTCATCTTTCGTTTGTATGTTTCTTGGTATTAAATTATTCCCTTTCTTAGCAAAGCTTTTTAAAAATAAATAAATATATAAATAAAACATGATAGAGCTGCTTTTCCCCTCTCAACAGTCAGGTTTTCTCTCTTGAGTGGTAATTGGGAAGGGAGGGTATAAATCTTGCTTTGAATTTCTTGATTGCATTTTTGTGCTTGTTGCAGGGGTTTTTCATTCTTTATATATATCCAGTAGCAACAGAGATTAAGAATAAATTCTGCTTGGAAAATCCTGTTTGTATGCCCTGAAAGTGTCGATATATAAGGCTTATGATTAAGCAGAATATAAGAACAAAAGACAATTATCTCTATTGGACCTAGAAAATCTCTGGGGTTTTCTGATCCTCATTTATTCAGCAATATACACAAGACTTCATAGTGTGTCATAACCTATGGCATCTATGATGGTTTGCAAAGGTTAGGGATTACAGGCTTGCAGGATCACAGGATGTTAGGGGTTGGAAAGGACCTCTGGTGATCTTCGAGTGCAACTTCTCTGCAGGACCATATGATCTAGCACAGGAATGCACCCAAATGGGTCTTGAAAGTCTCTAGAGAAGGAGACTCCACAATCTCTCTGGGGAGCCTGTTCCAGTGCTCCATGACCCTTATAGTAAAGAAGTTTTTCTTCATGTTGAGGTGGAACTTCCTGTGTTGTAGTTTACATCCATTGCCCCTTGTCCTATTACAGGCGCAAGTGAGCAGAGGCTGTCCCTTCCTTCTTGACACCAAGCCCTCCTATGTTTATATACATTTATTAGATCCCCTCTCAGTCTTCTCCTCTCCAGACTGCATACTTTCTGTTCCCTTGTGTTGCACACCTTTCTCCCTTTTTATACTTCTACTGTTTCTTTTTCAAGAAGCACCTACCTCAGTACAGGCATCTGTACTAACAACAGATTGTTGGACCCATATGGTTGGAAAGATTGCATTAGGGCACCTGTTTCTTACTGAGTATATTGTATCTCACTTGAAATGGTGACACAGTACAAATACCAATCAATAAAACACAGCACACAACAGTTTGCATTCTGCTCTAAGAACAGATTGCTGTGGTGATTTTAGGCACGCAGTCAAAGGACAAGTGCTGTCACTGGATAAAGCACGTTATGATTAGACTTCACTAGTCAACCACATCCAGACTCTGTGCTGAACTTCAAAAAATCCAATGATCCTACTAATTTGGGATAAATTACTTGTAGCACAGAATGTGAGTCTTTTTTGTCTTTGTAAAAGAAATAAATAAAGGTTTAACTTGAGGAAGTGGAAAGCAATCATTTTCCATTGGGTGAAAGCCTACTTTTCAGGAAGATGATCTTCAGCCGCTGTTCGTATTGCATTTGAAATTTTTCTTGCATTTATCTCAATATAAACATTGCATGTGTTTAGCTAAAAGGTAAAGAGATTCTTCTAGAGCTACTCCAAACACAAGGAAATAGTACAGAATACGTGTTGGAACGACCTTGCCCTTTTTATTTTTAGTGAAGTGGAATGCTTTGGAAAATGTTCTGTAAAAGGCACATTCAATTATTCTGATCTATGTGTGTTTTTAATGAACATGTCAAGTTATGCATGGGCTCCAGTTATCATGCTGAATCACAGCCTGCAAATACGTTGACAACAGAAGGTTCCCTGAAAGTCTGGAACTGGCAATTTAGATTGCTCAGGAAAAAGAAAGGAAACTACTACAACAGTAAGAGCAGGGGAAGGGAATGTTGATGAGGAAGAGTGTATCCTAAAATTGTAAAGTGCCTGCAAAAGAAAGTAATTGGTAGAAATGGGTTGGTGGCAGGAGAAAAATGGAGGAATTAATGGAACAACGCTATGAATATCATGGGAGAGTCTTAAAGAAAAAGCTGTGAAACTACACTTCCTCCTCTCCCTCCTGCCTTCCCCTTTCCTTCCCTCCTCCCCTCTTCCCTGTCCACTGTTTATGAATGTTTATCTGAAAAGAAATCTTAGTCCAGTTAAGTCAAATGGAGCTATGACACCAGTTTAAATTTAAGCTTCTTGACTTCAGCCAGCCACTTGCATGGACAGGAGGAAGATAAGTTGACCATGATCAGACACTGTCCTGGATTCAGCTGGGACAGGGTTAAATTATCAGTTTTCTGGGAGAAGCCACACCCAGGGTGGCCAGCTGAACCAGCCAAAGGGGTATGTGATAGCATGTGAAGTCATGCCCACTATATAAGGGGAGGGCTGGTGTGAGCTTCTGGTGGCTCTTGTTGGTAGCAAGAATTGGCAGTGTCAGGTGAGTCATTCATGTTTGATGTCATTACCTTTTTATATTATTTCCTTTATATTTTTATTTCTGCTCTTCATCCTTTGTGTTCTGTTAATCTCCCCTTAACCTGTGGGGCTTTGCATTTTGCTCTCAGCTTCTCCCTGCCATCCTGCTGGGTGGAAAGGATGGGCAGCTGTATGGAGCTCAGCTGCAGCTGGGTCTGAAAGCTATGACAGACACTGAGGGCCCAGCTCCGTGCCTAAATGCTGTGTCACTTTTGCTACCCAAGGAGAACCCACCCAGGCTGTAGTTGCCACTCCAGGAGCTTAGGACCTGGCAAATCCATGCTGCTGGCTTCAGTATTCTCAGGATGACTCAGAGGCCTACAAGCTCATGATAGGGCACTCAAACTACACCCTAAATGAACTCATCATGTATTTCTCCAGAATATTGGAGATATTGACAACCACAGTTTCAATCTCGTGTCAAAAGCTGTGTGAGGGTGAATAATCATGTCTTTGTGCTAAAAGGTCACCAGTAGGAAAATGTACAGCTAAAATCTTAATCTTTTACCATGTCTACATAGTAAAATTCAGGAGTTCCATATACTCAGTGTAATTTACTACTGCTTCAGTAAACAGTATACATGCTCCTTATGTCCAATATCTCCAATGTCAACGTAAAAATTTTGCCAGTGGAGAGTGTTTCTTTTTACTAATTGTAAGATGACACTTAGAGCTGAGGACAACCACATAAATTATCAAGTTACCAGGTTTGTTGGGTCAGTGACATACAGTAAAGCAGGTTGCACAGACCGAGAGCTGTAACCCACACACTACTGTGTTATTAAATTTCTGGAAAGTAATGAACTGGCAGTGAAAGTGAAAAGGAAAAAAAAAAAAAAAGCAGTAGTGTGGAATGGCCTCTTATTCAGGAAACTTTGAAAATGTGCAGCCATAATAGCTGTGGGGAAGCTCCTTTAAATGAGACCTTGGTATGTCGTGGAATAAAGTCAAAATAGGAGATTGTGGCATTCCAAGTCATGCTGAATAACTGCATACATTGGGCCAAATTGTGGTCTTATTCACAAGGGAACATTTTACCCCCATTTTGAAAAAAAAAAAAAAAGAGAGAGAGAGAAGCTGAGAACACTTTAAGATACAGGGCACAAATGTGTAATTATTCTTGGCTAACATGGTAGCTGTTGATCATTTAATGAAACCATAATTACCATATAATGGCAGGGTATTTATATGACAGATTACTACATTATTACAGGGTAAGTGCGTGATTATTTCTGTCCTCAAAATCAGAATAAAAACCACATGGAAGTGAAAAAATAAGTTGGAAAAGAGGGGGGAAAAAAAATCTGAATTTCCCAATGCTACTCCCACATTGTCACTCCATCCCCACCTCAATCACAGAGTGATGGCAGTGGCCACCGGCATTCATGTTGAAGCCAAATCTCCCCAGGAAACCCGTGCCACAGTACCACAGATCACAAGGCTCTTTGCCAAATGGCTACAGCTCTAGGCTCCATTGTACTTATAGTTCAGCTGATTCAATAGCAATTTGGTCACTGGTCTCTTGTCCTCAGAAGACACTACACTGCTGCTCGCTTAGCGATAGTGTGTGGGGTGGATGTAGAAAGAATTGCACTGAGAGGTACTTAACTCACCCTTCTACGCCTTTAGGAGAGAACAGAGACCTAATACAGGTTTCAGAGTAATGCTGGTTTTGCTCTGGGTGGAGAAGTTGAATTTGGCAGGGGTACCTATGAGCTGAAGGCTGTTTGGTATGGTCTGATTTTAGTGAACACTGCTGGTATTCACCACCATGTGGAATTTTGACCATTTGTCAAAACCAATTGGATTGTTTCAAATTGTGAGGAAATGCTTAAAGTGATTCCTTGCATGAGTACAAATGCACTGACAAGTTGTGAATTGAATTTTAAAAGCTGAATACAGTCCACCTAGAGCTTTTTGAACAGGATGACAACTTTTCATGTGGAAAGTAAAATCAAATTGTAAACCCATGTGACTCAGTGATCTGGGTCTTATGTGGATGTTAGAGCTATGCAATCACCTGCGCTACCTGAAATTTGCCCCTGCATCTTCGTAGTGCCACTTCAGCATTGTGGGAGAGGGTAGCCAGCCCTCTGTTTCCAAAAAGCACTCTTTGAGTCAGTATTCTAAGTTACAAGTTACTGCAGGTTAAAGAGTTTGGTCCTAAATAAGAATTTCTGATTTTGGCAAGATTCTTAACTTGGGTTTTCCTAGATTTTTATCCAGTAAGAAGCATTCTTGTAGCTACTTTCAGTCTTCAGTAATTTCTATCCCTTTAAAAAGAGATGAAAGTAAAACCCACATGCTATTATGTTTGCTTGGGATCCATCCTATATGTCTGTAAAAGAAATGCAGGCTGAAAGAGAAAAGACTCTGGAGGCACTAAAATCAGTCTGGGTATACTTACTTTGGAGACAGCTATAATTGCAGTATCTTTGTAAATAGCTTGTTTAATAAATGGGTTATTGCTCTGAATGGTCAATGATTGCTCATCGTTCGCTGATCCTAGGCTATTTCTCTCTGCAGAGAAAACATCTCTGGTCCTTTAAAGGGTAGTAGTGCACCCATGATGACAGATGGAGCTTTAAGTTAGAGTAAACCCTGCTCTCCCTGAAGCCTCAGCATGCTTCCACAGGCAGCAGCGTTCATTCATGAAATGCAATAGGGAAGGAGCTGACTACACATGTTGGCTGGTAGAATAATGACTTCTTTAAGCCATTTCACTGATAGACTTCATTCACTGTGGTGCCTTATTTGAATTTCCCACTTGCCATTTACTGTAGATGAAAGTTACTGAATGGAAGAAGTTTTATGAACTGAACCTTCTGAGGCTTTGTTTGCCTCCTCTGTGTTTTGAGAGTTGAAAATTGTTACAATATCTTGTCCAAGTATCATTGATGTAGCTCCTATGGATAAAATGAAAGTTAGTATTATGAAGTTCTAAATTCAGATCAAAGTGTTAACATTTTTGCCTACTTGGTGTTCTTTGTAAAATTTATTCCTATGAAATTCAGTCTGGAGAAGAGAAGGCTCTGAGGTGCCCTTATTGTGGCTTTCCAGTATCTGAAGGGGGCTACAAGAAAGCTGGGGAGGGACTTTTTAGGATATCAGGGAGTGACAGGACTAGGGGGAATGGAATAAAGCTGGAAGTGGGGAGATTCAGGCTGGACGTGAGGAAGAAGTTCTTCACCATGAGAGTGGTGAGAGCCTGGAATGGGTTGTCCAGGGAGGTGGTTGAGGCCCCATCCCTGGAGGTGTTTGCAGCCAGGCTGGATGAGGCTCTGGCCAGCCTGATGTAGTGTGAGGTGTCCCTGCCCATGGCAGGGGGGTTGGAACTGGATGATCCTTGTGGTCCCTTCCAACCCTGACTGATTCTATGATTCTATGAGATTAAATGTAGCTAGAATCTGAATTTTGCAGATTATTCATAAAACCTTCTCACAGAAAGTGCTAGTTCTAATAGAAATTAACAAAATTGAAGGCAATCAGCACCAGAATAGGAACAATTCTGTTTCTTTTTCCTTGGGGGGATAGTCGTGTTTTGACTATTAGCATTCCCACTAGGGACGGAATCCAAAGAGTTTTATCAAACCTATTTTTAAATTGTCTTGATCACTCAACAGAATACAAGGGAATATTTGCCATCACCTACCCATCTTACTCCAAGCATTAATTAAAAAATATAAATTGGCAAGTAATTAAATCCTGTGTTACTCTTGAAATCCTTTACAGTCATTAGAATCTTGTTATCAAGGACCCAATCCTTCTGGCACAGTAAAATTTCACTAATGTGGTAGGACTTAGAGCAAGTCTCATGAGGAAGGGCTTTAAAATAAAGTTCAAAACAATCTGTAATTGCTTCTCAGAAATGTGCTCTATTTTTCAGTTATTGTTACCTGCATTTTTTCTCTTTTATACATTTCTAAGCAAAGGTCATATATTAGCAATATCATTTTCAGATTCTCTTGGCAAAAAAAACCAACTTGAGACTCAGGAAATTTTCTTCCCAGCTAAGTCAATTTCCCGAGTTTCAAATCCTGGCAAACCAGCTTCTCCAAGGTCTCGTAAAAATTCTGGGCTGTTATCTCCATATGCCTGATGGACTTTTTTTTGGTGTGTGATCATAATTAAAACTGTCTGTCCTTTCCCTGTGACTTCAGGAGAATGGCAATGAGTCACAAAAGCTCAGAAAAAGCTAGAAGGATAGAGGCTGAGGTTAGCAGCTCAGAATCACTTTTCTGCTGTATTTCATCCACAGAAATGTAGATCCAAAGCACTGCCACCTGCCTCTTAATTCAGGTGACTTCAGATCAAATCTGTCAGAAGGCTGTATCAGAGTAAGCATCAGGAGACAGTGGTAGTCCTGGGTTTGGACTGAACCATAAAGAGATGTAAAATAAGCTGTCTTGATAAGGAACATGATTATCCTTGTAACACTAATTTTTACTTTTCTTGTATAATCTGTTGAAATGTTGTCAACAATTACAGGGTAAAAAGGTATTTTTCAAAATACGAGAGTATATGAAAAGTGAAGTGAATACACGAAGGACAAAAATGACACTGAGAATTACTGGAGTGTTATTAAGGGGAGAAATACTTGACCTTCAAAATATA
The DNA here is from genome assembly GCF_027791375.1 of Indicator indicator. NCBI lineage: Eukaryota > Metazoa > Chordata > Aves > Piciformes > Indicatoridae > Indicator > Indicator indicator. The sequence continues at coordinate 43,404,697 of NC_072013.1, forward strand.
ATTTAGAAAATTAGTTCACTATGAAGATGTTTTATTCTGTAGTATTTGTGATTGCTCTTTATTTCTCACATCTTCATATCCATTCTTCAAATTTAATTGATTTCCTGTCATTTTTTGAGCAGTCTTCAGTATTGAGGATCTTTGTCACTTAGAGAAAGCTTACTTACCAAGTGTGGGTCACTTCCCCAGCTCCTAGAGCCTTGGTCTCCTTCCCTTTTCAAACAAGAACATGTTTCAGCAACGAATTGATCTGATGCTAAAACACGAGATGCTGGAAGATATAATCTTAATGAAAGCCTTAATAAGCCAACCACATTCCTGACGATCTTCTGTGTAGGTAATATAATGCTCAGGGAAGCAAAAATGAATGTTTGACACAATCCTTGGAAGTTCAGCTCCTCCTTGAGGAGTCAACTAGTTATGTAAAACTAAGCAATGTTCACATGGCCTGGTCCCATTACTCTTAGTCTGAACATCATCACCAGCTTAGGTTCTCAAATTAGGAGGGAAGAGTTGAATGCCATGTGAGAATGGCAGCACATGTCTGAAGCATCAATATGCTGACTGCTTCCTGAGAAATGATGACCTTGACACTCACTGGAGTTCACAAAACCAAGTGTCTTTGAAGATCTGGATTTTAGGTAGCATATTTTCTTTAATTTAAAAAAAGAGAGATGGATACTTAGAACTACTTGAGGACCTGGATCTAAGCTCTGCACAGACTCAGCCTTTTTAAGTAGAATAAGGTTTGCTGATCAGAGATGAGATCTCTATCAAGCAGCATACAGTTCCGCCCAAGTAAATCAAAACCTCTTTCTACCATTAAATACTCTAACAGGAACAAATGCCTTCCTGGTATAACACTCCTGGGTGCAGAACAAGAGATGAAATTAGAAGCAACCTTTTTAGGGAAAAATCTTTTATTTTCAATAGATCACATTTCTTCAGCATACAGTAATTTTACAAGGTTTTATCGATTTTATTTTGATTCCATGAAAAATGTACAATTATTAATACAAGCAGGCTTATCAGTTCCATTTCCTACTGAACGTTCTTTGTGTTAGTTTTCTTTATTTTCTTTTGAGTTTCCTGCTTTATCATTCAGAAGGTTTGCACTGTATTCCTGTACATATTTGGTTTGGTGCCCAGAAATGTATTATTTTAACAGGGCTAGTTCATTAAAAGTTATTACTTTACAGAGGTTCTACCATGCATACATAATTATATATATGCCCTTCCACAACGAACAGTGTGGTAAAGTTACAATTACAAAATTTTGCTTTTTTTTAGGGTTTATCATCTGTGCCATTTAAAGTCACATTGATTTGACTAATCCTGGCATGTAACTTTCCTACTTTTTTTTTTCTTTCTTCCTTTTAAGGTATTAAGCTGTCACAACATAATTTTCATTCTTTCTTTAGTAACATTAGCTCTTTGGAAACTAATGAGACTGTGAATTGTCCTCCTCTTGTGCTGTCCAAGGAGGAAAACAAGCATAGCTGCTAACATAAATAACTTTTCTCAGCCCAAACCAGTAAGCCACTATTGAGTGACCTGTACAAGCACTGACCCTGGTGCTCTCTCAAAATCCTTTTTGATTGCTGTATTTTTCAGCAACTCCTTGTTGCTCCATGAAGAGTGTTTTGGCGATGTCTTCAGATATACAATTCAGTTCTTCTTAAGACTTAGAGAAACACTTGAATAACCAATGTTATGAATTTGTAAAAGTAAGTAAAAAGAATTTCTCCTTGCAACTGTTTCTACAAAGCTGTGTCATAAGGCTGTGTACAAGCAGGGAAAAAAAATCTGCACAACCTTTGCTGTGAGCTGGCATTAAAAGATTGAGTATCAATGCGAGCAGTGTAACTGAGCATTGTGTTAGTGTACTTGGTCAGGGGCCAACATTTTCAAGCTGACCTGAAAAGCATGTTATATGTTGGTGTGACTTTAAAGTTATATAAATGTCTTCTGTACTGAAATGCCTGATTTGCTTCCTGCAGCTATGGCAGAAGGAACAAAATCACTTGAAGGAGATGGGACATTTAGCATTTTGCTGCTTCCTCCTCATCATTGCCCACCTGGAGTTTCAGAGGATAAGTTTGAGACTACTTAAGCTACATCAGCTGACAGACTTCTGAAGTCTGGGCTGCACATAGTTTGTGGATCTTCTGTTCCAAGTTTGTGTCCTTTGTCCTAGTGTTGATACGATATTAAGTAAGTGGAGTGGAGCAGGGAGTGGAATATCTCCCTGCTGAGGAAACGCTGAGGGAGCCCTGGGGCTCTTTAGCTTGGAGAAGAGGAGACTAAAGGGTGGTCTTATTCATTTTTATCAAAAGTGAAGGGCAAGTGTCAGGAGGACAGTGCCAGGCTCTGCTCAGTGATGTGCAATGATAGGACAAGGGGCAGTGGGTGCAAGCTGGGGCGTAGGAGGTTCCCTGTGAACATAAGGAAAAGCTTTTTCATTGTGAGGGTGGCAAAGCACTGGAACAGGCTGCTCAGAGAGGTTGTGGAGTCCCCTTCTCTGGAGACATTCAAAACCCACCTGGATGTGTTCCTGTGTGACCTACTCTAGGTGAACCTGCTCTGGCAGGGGGCTTGGATTAGATGATCTTTCGAGTTCCCTTCCAACCCCTAACATCCTGTGATTCTGTGACACTGTTTTCTACTGTAATAGGATTATACAGTGGTGGTTGAGGAATGACACCATCCATGAAATGGTAAAGCAAAGGAAGTTTCTCACTGTGAACTCACACAAAACATAATAGGTATTTGCTTTTAGGTAAGTTCCTCTAAATACTTCATAGGTTAATAGTGATTAAAATTAAGCTTAAAAATGTTGAAGATGCCTTTTTCTTCCTGAGAAGTAGTTAAATTTATTCTCCACTAGTCAAATGTGGCAAATACTATAAATGTTCACTAAAGTGAAGGTATTCTTGCTCTCATGGTAGACTGGTTTCATCTGCTGTGGGAAAGGCAGTGACTGTTTTTTTGCAGCTGCTACCCTTCACATGAGACATCAGTCTCCTTCAGCCTGACTCCCATGGCTACTTAGCAAGAACAAGAGCTTGAGGCACTGTTCAAAGAGTTGGTATCTTGCTAACATTTCTCTCTTGAAAACATGCTGCAGTGCTATGTGAGATGTGCTGAATAATGGTGGTATACAACTACCCTAAAAGCCCATCCATGATATCTCTTTACAGTCAGTCCACCAGCCTCTGTGAGATTCCTCTTTTTAACACGTTGTGTGAAAGTGAGGATGCACAAAATTGTAATTAAGTCTTGTTTTCTCCACAAGATGAGGCTATGTAATTGTATAGTGCAGGGTTACCTTTCTGTAGCCTGTTCCCATGGACTTCAATGGCTTGAAACAAAGAATTAATCATCTCCACAACTTCTATGAGACTCATTTCTGATAATGCTGGCCCAGCGACTTTGATGAAATGCTTTAAAAAATTCCCATTAATTCTTATTCCTAATAGCATCAGACCACTGGTTCTATATCACACTTTCAAGAACAAATATGCAAACACTTCATAAAGACAAAAGCAAACTTTGATATACTTCACTGGCAACTTTTTTCTTGTGGTTGAAGTTTGTTGACTCCCAGGATACAGCACTGACTATTACCTCATATGAAACAAAGAAGCATCTTGCAGACTTTTTTTTTTTTTTTGCTAGTAGCCTTTTATAAACTTTTTTTTTCCTGGAGGAAGTGGGGAAAAGATGAAAAACCCAGAATGACATTTTTTTAAGCCAAATGGATCAGTGCTCCTCATCCTTCATAAAAGCCATATGAGAATTCCAATATGATATACTGAACATATTTATGTTTTTATTTGTTGTGATGCTTTATTTTGTGTGGGGTTGGGAGATTGTTTGGATATTTATTTATTGGCAGGGGGAAGGGGAGTGGTATTTGGGTTTTGAGGGTTTTTATTTGGTTTTGGTGGGTTTTGGTTTGGGTTTTTTGTTGTTTGATACTATTTGGTTTATTTTTTTCAGGAAACTACAGATTTCTCCCAAGAAAACAAACTGACAATGGAGATAACTGGGGAAACATGAGCATGCTTGCTTTTGTTTGCTTGAGATAGACTACTACTCAATTGTTACTCAAATTCATGACTTCATAAGGTGTGTTGCTGTTCTAACCACTATGGTGTACTAGAATGCTCTTACTCTTTGTTTTTTTTTTTTAGAAGGAAAAAAAAAGTTTATCAGAGAAAAAGTATAATCTGAACCTTTTTTGTTTTCCTCCACCAAAATGTCAGGTTTGGGATCTGTTTAAGACATGCACATGACCTCTGATATTTATGTATTACAATCTGCTTTGTTTGAGGTCTTCAGAGTTTTTAATCCATTTAGATTTTTTTTTTGTTGTAACCACTGATTTAAGTTGAAATCTATCCCTCTACATGCAAGACAATTTTGCCATTTTCCTTCAGAAGCCAGACAATTTATAGATGAGCTCAGACCAAATAAATCAGGCAAGATATATTTATAGGTCTAATATACCATATATATTAATATATATTTTTAATCACTATCACACTGTCACTCTGCAAAAATAATTAGCTATGAACAGGGCATACATGTCTGCTATCCAAGCAGAGACTATTGCTGGACTCCAGGCTGGGATGCTTCTGAACAGGCTGTGTTCAGACTTAGTCCCTGCGTACTGCTTGTATCCATTAGTGATGAGGTGAGCCTTCTTCATTTCCCTGCACTAATTCACCTGAATGACCATGTAACTATAATTATCTTCAGACCTAGCAATTTCTCCACAAGGGAACATTTACAGTAATTCTGGACAAAGAAATATAGATTCACACTCACATTAACTTCACTACTTAGTGGGTGAAAAAGGCATTGACTCCTCTTCAACTCCACGGCTGCTTTTCTCACAGCATGAAGTCTTGGGAAACCCTCGGTTTTGCTTTCCAAACAAGGACTGTGTCTCAGACAGTGGTCTGCATTTTGAGCTGACTCGACTTCTGAATGTGAATGTATGAAAATCAGTGGCTTAATATTCAGATACTGCTCCCCCCACCTCTGCCATGACTCCAAATGAAGTTAACAGGAGAGTCAAATTCTAATTTCTCTGCATGAGAGTGAGGAGTCAACCCCAGACATCTTTAGAAAGGTTAGCAGTAATTTTATCTTCCCACAGCATCATAATTGAACCAAATAATCAGTCATTAGGCATCTACTTGCAAAACTATGTTATTTTTCAGATTATGGAATGACGCGTTGCCCTGGTTTGACTGGGACAGAATCTAGGCCAGCCATGGGCTGCCTGCCATAGGCTGCAAACCAGCAGCAGTTTCAAGCTGGGATACAGGAGTATCCCATACCATAAACATCAGCTCTGTATAAAGGGGGAAGTTTACTGAGGATAGGAGGTCGTCTGCTTGGGGTCCTCCTCCTTGCTTCTCTCCCGTCCCTTGGGGATTGCTTTCTTGTTTATTATGATCACTGTACACTGTCTGGGGTGAGTATAACTTTGTATAGTTTGTATCAGTGTTTGTATTTGGTTGTTTCTTTAGGTCTGGTTTAATTTTAGCCTATGGTTCTTCTCTCCTTTTTCTGATTCCCCTTTTCTGCTGTGGAGGGGTCATCAGATAGAGCAACTGCTGGAGTTTAGCCCCAGACATGGGCTAAATGTAGACATGTGTATGGTAAAATGAACAATATCCAAATGCAGTCTGAAGAAACTGGTAATGATAAAAGTACATTCCACTTGGCATGGTTTGCATGTATATGGTATGTTTGCTTTTTATTTTTAACTATTTGTTTTCCCTGAAAACCACATGAAGGGGTTTTCTTGTTTTTAAAGACCCTCCTAACTAACAGTGAAGATAGCAGATATTTTAAACTCTATAAATTAAACAATTTAGCTCCAGCCCCGTGTGTTTTGCTAACCAAACAGCACCATGTGAATGTATGTACACAGTCTATTACAGATACCAGGACTTACTAGTAAAAGGAAGATAGAATGACTTGCACTGTTAAGTATCATCTGCTATCACAATAGGCTCAAAGGCTCAAATTATTTTGCATTATTCCCACTCATGGACTCTCCTTCACCTAAAAATCAAATGCAAAAAGGTATTCTTAGTGGAAGTAGAAAGGACCCATAATAAGAATATTCTGAAAGCTAAGAGTACTATTGCTATTTAAACTTAATGTTTCTGCTTCCTATCTTCAGATATGCAAACTTTGAAGTATTATTAATGTATATCATAAAAAGTGTAAGATGTACAACGAGTTCAAGAAAAATCTTAACCTTGTTTTTTTTTTTCACTTCAGGTGTTTGATATGAGGTTTAATCATTTTATTAATTCAAGATTTTTTTTTTTCCTCCATATAGTGTCTTCTTTATTATGCAGATCTTCACCCCTTGTGCTTCTCCATAAGCTGACAACAGTTGAGTAAAACTGATTAGAATCAAAGCTGAGCTTCCTAAAGAGGAATAGATGATAGTATATTCTAGATAAAGCTAGTTGCTGTACTATATGCTGGCATATAGTGAAGGACTCGATATACAGAAAAGCTGTTACTGAATTGATGGCATAGAAAATACCATGGGCTGTTAATAACATCCTTCAAGACAAATCTTTATGTATTTTTAAAATTAATTCAGTGATTACATTTGAATATTGGAAAGATTACTTCTATATGATTTGGATATCCCCCTCAAAAGACTCAAGATGTCTTGTACCTGTATGATAGGGGTTTTTTTTGTTTGTTTGTTTGTTTTTACTGCATATGGTTTAATTATGTTAGGAAAAAAAATTTAGTCCAGTTACAGGAAGTAGTTTTTCCTCTTTTTTTTTTTTAAATGATGAAGTTTCCTATGATGCTACAGTCTGAAATAAAAACATTTTTCCAGAAGACTGTTGCAGAAATTGAGAAGCTGAGGTTACAAACAGCAGTTTTCACAAGGTGCAACTGAAACTAAACTCTGTCATTGTGTAGATGTTGTTGCCATTATGTTCTTGTGTGAATTCTCTGGTATTTCTTCTTGTTCCAGACTGAAAGCTCAGATCTATAGTGAATGAAATATGCTTGAAAAATCTGTAGAAGGTTTTCACAGAATAAAGGACCCATGTCAAAAGAAGTGGTACTTTGGCTGGAGGACTTCTCTTGCTTTTTCTTCTGTATTATGTAGGGGGAAGAAAAAGGTGAAACACTGTCCTGATTTCACTGGTACAGAATTCCAGACCAGCCATGAGCTGCAGGTTATTATCAGTTTGGAGTCATCTAGGGCACCTGACCCAAACTGGCCACAGGTGTAACCCAGACCATAAACATCAGCTCACTATAAAGGAGCAAGTTCGCTGAGGAGAGAGGAGATTTCTGCTCTTGCTTGGGCTTCTTCCTTCTCCCAAGGACTGCTTTCCTGTTTATTGTGAGCATCACATCTTTGCCAGGTGAAGTATGACTTCATATACTTTATATTTTATTTGGCTGTTTCGTTAAATCTATTTTCATTTCAACCCACCCATTTCCTCTCCTTTTCCATTTCATTAGGTCTTCTCAAAGATTAGTACTAGAGTATGGATAGCAATAACAGATGTGAAAGTGATGTGGATGGAGATCTAACTCTGAAGTAAATACAGCTCTCTCTTTCAAGTTTCTGATATATCATGTATAAACACTAGGAAGATTTGTTTGGTTTTTAACCCAAGAGAAGTTTCAAAGAGTTAAGATTTGATATGTGTTTAAACTCTGAAGGCCTCCTGTGAATATGCTCAATACTTACATTTCTTGATTAAGGGAAGGGGGGAAAAAAAAAAGAGAAGGAAGGAATTCAGACAATCAGCTTCCTAACAGTGAGAACTGAAGCTGCAGAACAAATAAAATAAGAACAGTACTCTGTTAGACTCCTGTGTCTGGGCAAGGATGCATTTTCAGCTAAGCTAGCCTGCACTCAAGTCTTTTGACACATATATTTCCTTACAAGTTTGTTGTTTTGGTTGTTTTTTGTTTTTGTTTTTTTTTTTTTTCTCAGAAAAACACTAGGACCAAAGATCAAAGTATTTATTTCTTACTCTTACATATGCTTGAAGTTTCAGAAACTGTTTAGGAGGGTCCCAGCTTTACATGGCTGCCCACCTGGGACCATGCTACACAGGAATACGATGAATGGCCTTCTTTAGTGCGTGGAAAAATAGTGCTGGTACAAACCAGAAAAAAAATCCCAACCACCAACTATGGAGAAGCATGGCTTTGAGAACTTAGCACAGCTTTAAACTGCACTAGATGCTTACAGCCTCTGCTGCTGAGCCATGCAGCTCCCACTTACACATTGTTGGTTTTGGTGCTGACTGGGACTTCCAGCTTGGGTGGTGAGGGAGGAAACACAGGCACAGGTAGTCCTGAAAATATTCTTGTTTCCTTTTCACTGCTGTATGATTCAGCAGAGCAATGATGGCAGCTACCAAAGAAGAAAGGCTACAACTGGATCATGATAGGCTCATCTGAAAGAGCCCTGAGTTGAAAGCCCAATGCTATTTCTTTTTTTGTTGCTGCATGTGTAATAAACTTGGATTCATTCACCAAAGCAGAATAAAGACAGCATGGTTGGTTTCTGTTTCTTTTGAATTAGACAGGAATGACTAGTGAGAGAAAGGGTAAGAATCCTCTAAGCACAGTCAGAAGCCTTGAGCTGCCTGTTGATGCTGTCTTTCCAGAACATACCAACAGCTGCTTCCACAAATTACTTTTAGGAACACTGAGAGAGGATGTAAATAAAGGTAAACAATGCACTTTTCCCTTTGGTTTGACTACCCCTATGTCCTTTGGAGGTTTCTCTTATCTTATGGGTGAACAGGATAGGCAATTATTGGACCAAAAATCTGAATGTGGTGAGAACACAGGATAATATTCTGGCATCTCTTAGAAGCCCTATGATAAAAAGTATGATTTTGTTTATGAATCTGGGTTTTGTGGAGAAGCACCTAAGCACAACTTTGTTGTCATCTTCATGCCCCAAATTTGATGCCAACAAAGTAGCAAGTTACTCTGATCCTAAAGAGGAGAGAAATGGATGCAAAGGTGCTAAAACTGCCTGGAGAATAACTGCAGACTACATGCTCTCTGCAGAAGTTAGTAGAGACTGCAAAACCTAGCTGGTTGCCCCTTGATCTCCTACTGGAGCCGCTAGAAAATTCATGGGGGATCAACACTGCAGGAAATATCTGCATCTAAGAGATAACTCATTTATTAAAATTTGGGGCCAGAGTAAAGTATACAGCACAGAAGAAATTGACTTTAATACTGGTGTTCCAGCCTTGGAAAATAAGCTGTCCTTTGTCATTACACAGTAAGCCAGAGGCTCTCCTTTGCTTTCACAGATTGTGAATTAGGCTAGCTGGCAATGGAGAAACCAATACTCCTGCCTGAGACACAGGGTTGGTGGTCAAAAGAGAGCTTAGGTACATACCTTTGGGCATATGAGCAGTGTATCAGTTTTTTCTCCACTGTGGACTCTCCATCTTCACAAGGCTCTCAGCTGCCAGTACCAATGAGTGAGATCCTAGGATTAGCTTCAAACCTCAGCTGCATTTTCCCAGTGGCAGCAGAGTGTGCTAATCGCTGAGCCATTGGGATAGCCCTGTAGGGCATTCTTCTAATAGTTTTTCTAGTTCTTCCACTGATGTCCTTATACATCTTTTATGATTTCGATAGTGATGCTACTTTCCCCAGGCACTTTCCTTCTATCTTACTTCCTACTTGCTTTTCTTTTCAATACAGGAGGGAGGGGGTTACCTTAATCTTGCCCTTCAATGCAACCTTTCAGTAAAGACATTTCCCTCATCTGCTCTTCCAACCCTGAGTGCATGTCAAGGAATTGTGAAGATGGAACATATTTGATTACTTCCCATTTAAGTTTTGATGGTCTTTTTCCTGACTTCCTGGTCCATTCCTGGTTTTCCTTCTAAACAGATGAACAGCCAGTTCTTTTTGATTTAAACTCCGGCATTTTCTTTAAACTGCACTCATTGCTTTTACAAAAGAATGAAAACAAAATGCAGCACATGACATCATTTGGAGGAGAAAATTATGTTACATATTTCTAGAAAGAAACTATTTCTTTTTTTTTTTTTTAACTGCTGCTCTTCTCTAATGTGCACTGCTGATAAATAGTAAAAAGGAATTCTTTCCCAACTATATATTTCTCTCGCATTATACATATAAATTTCTTTGGGAATAACTTTTGCAATATAACTTGAGATGGGAGGTAGCTGATATATGTGAGGTATTAATATGAAAAATATTTTCACTGCATGTATATTATAAAGCTCTTGGAATATTGCAGGCAACAAAAGTATGGGACACCTAAAGAGTTGTTTCCTTATTCCTGTTCTGCCTGTATCTTTTTCCCCTGCAGGTCCATCTTCTCTTGTTTCTTCTCTGTTTGTTTTTTTTGTTTTTCATTTCCCTTCTCATCCTTCATTCACTATTATGCAGGGTGCCTTTTAAGGACCTTCTTTTGCATGACGCTGATGATACATATTGGTAGCGGCAACTAAAGCCACAGTCAGTGGATACATATAGATGACGAGTTGTGCAATAATAAATCGAATATTTAATACTTAGACAGAAGATGTGGACTTTATCTACACTTAATGGGTGGGGAGGCTGATTACTCATTCATAGCTACGCCACTTGTGAATGATGAGGTCACCCCTATCTCAGGAAGATAAATGCCATATCCTGTTATGACATATTCCTTTATATAAAATTAGTTCAATTTTCTCACTAGCGAGGAATCAGTATAGCTAACAAATAAAATAAAAATCATCACTTCAAGATAAAGGCATTTTTTTTTTTACTGTAATTCATTATATCTTATTTTCATTGTATTTTATTTCTGTTCTGTTTTGTTCTATCTTATCCTGTTCTACGTATAGTATTTTACTCTCCACCTAAATGATATCTGACTAAAGTGAAGCAAAAATTAGATGATACAATGAAGCTTTGTGGCATTCTCTCTCATACCTGTCACAGGCTCCTTCCAACAGCAGATAATGAAAATTCAAAGTCAAACCATTTAACTTTAACTAAATGGAAATGAATTTCCAGAGAAGAGATATTTTTTTTTCACCTGTGAAAGAAAGGAACAGTAGTATACTGACAATGTGAATAAAGATATAATATACAATTGTGGTAGAGATACAGGTAAAGCATAAATATGAAATGTTATTATATCACACAGTCATGTAGGTTTAATTTTTATCTTTTAGTATGTTTTTACCTAAGCGAGGAAGGTCTACAGTACATTGTTAGAAACAGCAGCACTCTATTAGAACATTTCTTAGCTTAATCAATACCAAAGCAACTTGCAGAATATCTTACAATAGTATATGTATTGAGACAAAAACTGTGTCACTTAGACAACAGAACCTGTCAATAATTTGAGCAAACTGAGAGATAAACTAAATTAAAAATACTGGGCTTGATTCTCATCTCATTTGCACCAGCATACTGCACTGAAGTAATTTAAATCCATCATGGTATGTTGTAGTGCTGGTGAAATGTGTGGTGAATTGGGTCCATGCTATTTAACACAGCACAGAGAATAAGCTTGATGATGGATATTTTCATTGCTGTATAAAATAAGTCTCTGAAATTTTTACTGGATTTTACCATTGTGATTAACTTGGGGGAGGGAAAAAGGTACAAACGGTCAAAATGGACTTTTCTTCAGATCTGAGATAATGGGGGTTTATTTTATATCTTTTAAGAGCTATGAGAAAGAAAATGCTTCTGCATTCTGTAGATATTCACAGCTACATTTGATTCTGGCTCACCTTATAACAAAAAAACCTACTTGTTAGTAGTTCTACTGACCCAGTGGGACTACTTCTGCAAACAAAGTTATCAAGGCTGACTTTTCAGTTACATTAACACTTAAATTAAGATATTAATCAGTAGTCATAAAAGATCTTATTAAATACCAAGAGATCCTGGTTCTGCCATTGCGGATGAAAAGCGCTGATTTTCAGGATCAAGTTGAAGCAAGCTTGGCTAAAGGCAGGCTCTCTGTCCTGGCTGTCCCTCTGAAACAGGAAAATCTGCTTAGAGTTGCTACTGTAGAGCAGAGAGTGACAATCAATGGATGGGGACTTCGACATGATTACATCCACTCTACTGCCTGCCATACATTGACAGACAAAACTACTGTAATGGAGTGATCATTTGGAAAATGGCTACTGCCCACATTTAAATTCCTTTCAGTGTTATTCCATAGCCAATTAGGGTGGTAGCCCAGCCTATATTCATGCCAGTCTTGTACAATATTGTAAGAAAAAGGAAAGGAGCAGCTCAGAAGTCTTTAATTATTCCTCCAGCCATTTATTGACCTGCTCTCTAAAGGCCATATACGGGCCTTCATCTGCATGCAAAATTCCTATTGACATCATTGGGAGGGCCACAGGCAGATGGAGGGTACTTTGTAAACCTTACATTTTGAATGTGTTGCAAGAGAAAGGTGCAGAGTTTGCAGTCTTTTAAAAGAGTGAGCAGCATAATTTATCAAATATTGCTCTTTAAACAGTTTGAGTAACACTTTTCTTTGCAATAACGTCTCTGCTCTTCTCTACAAGCTATATAACCTACATGTTTCTGTAAAGTCTTCATATTTAACACTCAAACAATTGATATCCCTATAGTATAAACAGGGTAGATAATGAATATAAGTGGGATAGAAAATTAATCCTACTTGTGAGGAAAGAGAGTCATAATTCACTTAGGCTTCTCAGCTCTTGTGTTATGAGGTCTTCAGCTAACTCATGGGATCCATTCCACATCCCACAGATGCTCATTATGAATTCTTTTTATGTGCAACATGTGGGGACTAACCAGTTTCATATCTCCTGGTATTAGCTGCAATCCAAAGCATTTTGTATTAAACCAGAATGCAAACACAGATGCTATTTAATACAAAGGATTTGAATGCAGTCTCTGTTTTAACATAAAGTTGGTGCGTCTTAATTTGGTTTGGAACAGCTATGGAAAGAAAAGTCAAGATAAGAGGATATTGTTAGATTAGGAGCCAAGCTATGATTCCAAGAGGCACACAATCACATGGGAAAACTAAAAACTGGACCAGGTGACAGCCCTGATTTAAGGAAGTAAGGGTTACAATGCCTTTGGAGTGATGTGATGGGGCAGCCTGGGACAAGTGCCCCTTCAGAGGTGCTGCCACGGCTTTTCAAACACCATACTTATTCTCGAGTGCAGCCTGTATTCTGTTCCATGCAACTCCTCTTGGTATAAGCCTCTTTCCTCAGAAACGTGTCACCAGTACCGCTGCTGCTTGTGTAAGGTGCGCTAACATACGGTGTTACTTTCTTCTCTAGCTGTCCATTCACTAGGCTTGCAAAGAGTCCAGTTCTCCCTCGCATGCACGATACTTAGCTCCAACAACTAGCAGCTTGGAGCTACAGATCCGTGCTCTCGGAGTCGCCCCTGAAGCGAGAAGAATTGTGTGAGACCAAGGAGGTCCCTTTTTCTTCCATTCCCCTACTGTCCCTGACTCTGCTTCCTGCTCTCCGAGTCAGGCTCCTCACCCCTCGCTGCAGCTGCAGGGAGAAGGTCGCGGAGCGCGCGACACGAACACCCGCCGAGCACCATGGCGAGGAGAGCTCCTGTGCCCGTGTCCCCTCCCGCACCGCCTGCGGCTCTGGATCCTGCGACCGCAGCAAGGCGGGAGGGAAGCGCCGGCGGGAGAAGCGTGTCCCGCTGCCGATCCGCGCTCCTCGCCCAACTTTCCGCGCTTCTCGTCTGGCCCTTGCCCCGCGCAATGCCGCGGCAGGCGGCCCCGGCCCGGTCACGGCCCCGGCAGGCTGGCGGAGCCGCGCAGCGCCGCGACCCCAAATGAGCATTTGACGGAGATGGAGGAGGGCAAACCCGCCCGGAGCGCACGGGAGGGCGGGCTGCGCGCAGCCCCGGAGTGGGTGGCACAAAGGAGCGGCGACGGCGGTTAGGGACGAGCCTCCCGCCCCGCCGCTGCGGTGCATGCCGCAGCCGGAGGGGAGCTTTGCGAGGGGGTTTTGCGCAGCTCTGGGCGGTATAATTGATATGTTGAAGCAGCAGTAGGGATCAGTGCGTGCACACACACCACACACCTTACAAGTTTGACTAGCAATAACATTGCTGCACACTAGGAGGGGAGGAGAGTCAGCTCCCTACAATAGGGAACAAACTCTGCCACTGCACAAAAGCGGCGCGTTTCCTCCCTTGTGAAAACCGTCCCTTCGTAGAAAGAGGAGGGGGTGGACGGGTGGGGGGGAGAGAAGCAAAAGCAAGTTACCATGAGCAAGAACTTGTGCTACAACAATCCTCCACTCTTCCTCTTCCCCTCAGGCCTCTGGGAGCAGGGATATTCCTCCCCCTCCCCCCGCACAGTTGGCGCTAGCCCAGACTGTGGTCAGCCGCCTTTATTATTACTTCATTGAGACAGAGAAATCCTCTAAGACTTGCATTTTGGGTGGAGGGTAGGGGGTGGAGGGACGAGAAGGAGGAGGGAAAGAAGGCAACATTTGCTGCTCATCATTTTCACTGCACCGCTAAAGTAATTGCGCCCCCCTCTCTCCTCCCTGTCCCTCCTCAGCTTGGATTTTTCTCTTATATCTACAGCTCCAGCGGTATTAGACATACCTTCCCCCCCCCTTTTTTTTTTTTTTTTTTTTTTTTTTTTTTTTTTTTTTTTTTTGTAGCTCTGATATTCAACTCTCCTTCTTTCCCCCCCGCCCCTTCCTCCCGCCTCATCCCCCCCCATCATTCACGCATTGCATGTTTGCAGTTCGGTAAATTCCCCCCCACGCACACCCCTTTACCCCCATCCCCCCCAAACTCTCAATCTCAGCCCAGCAGCTCACATCAAAGCGCCCTTCCTCACTCACAGTGGCCGCCACTCACTAATGGGATTGCAGTGTGCCTGGCTCTGCTGCTGCAGCCGCCGGAGGGAGAGTCGTTGCTGCTGCACCTCTTCGCCGAGACTCGCCGGGTGCTGAGCCGCGGGGATGATCAGGATCTTCCCGGATTTCAGCGTGCAGGTGACGGCGGCGGCCGGCGGGGCGGCCGGGGGGGTGCCGGCGGCGCCGGGCATGGGGCGAGCCGGCGCCGCGGCCAACGGCAACCCGCAAAACGTCCAGGGCATCACCTCCTACCAACAACGGTGAGCACCGAGTGGGAGAGGGGTGTGCGGCTCTTCTTGAGGCTCCCTCACTTGCTTTTTCTTTGTGCTTTTGTGTTTCTTTGTTTCCCCCCCCCCCCCCTTTTTTTTTTTTTTTAATCTCTCTTTGCTGTTTGTTGGGGGGGAGCTTGGTTGGATGGGAGGGATTTTTCCTTTCCCCCCCTTTTTTTTTTTTCCTTTTAAAAAAATACAGCATCTTTTAAAATGCACTGAGAAGTAAACACAATCTCCTAGTTTTGTCTTGGATGAGATGGAAAGCAACAATAGGGGAAAAAAAAAGTAAAAAAAAAAAAAAAAAAAGTGAGACCCTGGCAGCTTAGCTTGGCTGCTGCAAAGTTTGGGATCCCGTCCGCTCATCCTTTCTAAAGAGGAATTTCTCAATGTCAATGCCTTGTGCAAATCCCAGTGTGTGGCAGCCAGGGGGATAATTGATCACGGTATGCTGATTGATAATTTGCTTTCACCCAAGAAAGAGAATAATTTTCACTTGGGGTTGCACACTTGCAATTCCACATTGTAGTTTAACAGTATTAGCATGTCACCTGTTACTACAGGGAAATATAGCACGAAACCCTAAGTATACTCAGCACTGTTATTTTTTTCATCTTAAATGCATTCTAATGCAAATGCAGGAAACTCACGGAGAGCGCCTTTAGGAAGCAAAGAGTAGAAAGTTGGCAGTAAGTCATACTGAAGTTTAAATACCCTTCCCATTCCCCCTAACAGTTCATCGATAATGTGGTGATACTAACATGAAGCTTAATTAGTTACCTGACATTTCTTTGTGTTTCTACGAGGCAAAATCTGAAGTTTGAATCTGTTAGTTTTCTCTGTCATAAGCTTATAGCCGAAACCGAATGCTTAAAAAAAAAAAAAAAAGTAGGTGACAATAGATAAGTGCAGGCTGAAATTGAAACAAAACATTATTGCTCCAAATGGCAATAAAAATGGCACCGTTCCAAGTATCTTACTTTCCAGAATTGCATTAAATACAGAGAAAAATGCATTATAATCTCAAATATCCAAGCTAAATATTTCTGTGATGTAAAAGGAAAAAAATTATAGTAAGTTTCAGTGTAATATTTCAAACTTAACTGGTTCAGGAGCCAAATTTTAGATATCAACCATTGCCTGCTTTGTTGTTCGGCAACTTTATGTTGCTTCCTATAGTTTTGGAAAACAAACGGTGGCTTTTCCATTTGATGCCCATGACAGAAAACGTTTGCTGGTAACTCTTGTAGGTTTTGTTAAATAAAAAAATAATAAGAGGCTGATACTCCTGAAATAATCCCTGATGCCTTAGCACTTTCTTAGCTGAGAAACATTTGAAACTAAGCATGAGTCTTGTTTTGCGCAAGCAAACACACTGATCTTTCCCATATATATATATATATATACATATATACACAGAGCTTGAATGTGACAGCTATAAAGAATGGATTAAAGTTTATTTACATGGTTTTTGTATGATTTTTGCCACTTATAAAAATATTTAAATTACAATGGAAACTGACGGACACTTTAACGAGGAAGTACAGGCATCATTCACAATAGTTTAGTCTGTGAAGTGGGGAAGTCAAGGGTCAGAAATGTCAGATTGGCTTTTAGACAAATGAAAGAGACCTCTGGAGACTTTAAGTTAAATAGAAATATGTAGACAAGGCAGCATGAAGTTTTTTAGTACTTTGCTTTTAATAGTTTGATTATGTCAGTCTGTAATCAAGTAAAAGTTATAAAAGCAATACTGCTCTGACAAACTACTAACACCTCTAATCCAAACAGTGCTTAGTAGATACCCAAGTGCTTGGACCAAGAGGAATCCAGACCGATCTGGATACCTCTCACACTAACCTAACAAGGGGGGAAACATTTTTGCACTTCTTCCAAGTTTTGAGTGTATATTATCGACCAAACAGCGTGCTTTATGTCAAACGTTTTTTATTCGTGCTTTCTGAAAAAGCTTAAAATACAGCAGATACCGACACCACCTTATGCTACTGCAAAAGCCGAGGTGACACCTGTTAACATTTTTGTTGTTGTTGTTGTCTTTTGGAGGCGAGGAGGCAGATGTACCGGCAGGGAACGGCATGTGGTACTTTCTAGACACCCCCCCCCTCTCCATTTCTTGACCTCCACTCACACCCCAGCCGCCTCCCACAGCCCGGTCGCGGGTCACCGCCTCAGTCAGGCCAGCCCCGGACAGCAGAGCTGCGGGACCCCAGGCCAGGCAGCCGCTATCCCGCCGCCGGCTCCGCACTTGTGTAACGGCAGCGCAGAAGCCGCACGTGCGCAGCATGGGTCGGCCGGCGGCTCCGTTTTCCCCCCGCCCCCGGCTGCACAGGAGGCCTGGGCCGCTGCGCGCAAAGTTAAGCCGGCCTGGTTGCCTCCTGCGGAAAAGAAACCCTCCGGCCCCCGGTGCGCGGACGATGCCCCGCAGCCAAACTTCCAGGTGCTTTGCTAACTTCTTCATCACTGGCTCTCCCCTGTGGCTCGTACGCACGCTCACCTCCTCCTCCTTCCCCCCTCAACCTCTGGAGTTGTCGCGGAAGCATTTCACGCGAATAAATATCCCCGACATTGGGGGCTTGCTCCTTTCCCCAAGGAAGCCCGCTGGTTTTTCCCTGGGAGCAGGATCAGGCTCAGGAAGCTGTACTTCCAAGGCAGCAGTAGCGCAGTCACAAAGTTACCCTGGAGATGGAAAGCCGCTAACGACGGAGTGATTGAGCTTTTAAAAGCTCTCAGCGCTCCGGTTTTCCCGATGTCTTGGAAGAAATAATTAAGGTAGCTGTTTCTTTTCCCGGATTTCATGGCTAGTTCAATATCTCCAATAAAACAGCGTGAAGTGCTACACCCTTTCCCAACAAAGCGGGTCATCACTCTCCGTTAACGTTTCCAGCATTACGCCCTTTATTCCTCTGGTACCTAGCGCGTACCTTCGGGACGTGCAGGCACGTTCTTAGAGGGTGCCGGGGTGGGTGCGCAGGGTCCCCCTGGTCCCCGCCGTCCCCACGCGCGGGCGCTAGGCACCGCCGCGCCCGGCCCTATGGGCCGCAGGGCGCTGACATCCGCCCGGCTGGCGGTCCCCCGCACTCCCGCCCGGGCCCGTCTTCCACCGTGGGAGCCCAAGGGGAACGCGCCGCTGTGGGCACCGGCCGCGCTTCTGCTCCCGCAGAGTTACGGAGAGAGTCGCTGCCTTCCTCAGCCCCTCTTTCCTGCGGGAGCCCAGACTCCAGAAGAGGAAAGTGTGCGAAACTGCAACTGAGTGGCGTTGTTGCGCCGGCAGCGGAGGCTGTGTCCCCTGCACGCAGAGCGGGAGCGGAGCTGGGGAAGCAGCTGGAAAATGCCCAGAAATACTTTCACAGCGGTCAAGCCCGGAGATCCCTGACTCCCCTCCTTCCCCCCGTCCCCGCCCCGCTAGCCCCATGGCCTGGCACCTCGCGTAGCCCGGCCCGCGGGCGCGTGGGTGTGAGTGTGTGTGAGTGTGCCAGAGAGTAGTGTGTGTGCGTGTGTGTGCGCGTGTGTGTGCCGCACCTGCCGGGCGATGCCAGCGGCCGGGCTGCCCGCCGGGGCTGCGCCGCGGCTCGCTCCCCCCGCCGCCGGCCGCCGCCGCTGCCTGCGCTGGGCATGTCTCTGGGGCCGGCGGGGCCCCGGCTCCCTCCGCTCCTCGGCTTATGGACGGCGGCAGCGGCAGCAGCAGCGCTAGCAATCAAGCGAGCGAGCGAGCGAGCGAGCAAGCAACCTGCACCAGGACTGCGCGGAGGAGTGGGAGTCCGCAATGCTTTGGCCTCAGTACTTTTCCTTAGCCTCGCGGGCTAACCAGGGCCATTGCTGCCGCCGCTGCTGCTGCTGCTAGACACACAACACACACCAACATCAGGAGGGGGAAAAGTAAGGGAGAGAAAAAAAAAAAAAAAATCCCAGGAAGATGGCGCCCACCAAGCCAAGCTTTCAGCAGGATCCTTCCAGGCGAGAACGGTAACACTTTCTCTTTATTGAACCTGCAGCAGCAGCAGCCGCAGCAGCGCCGGGCCGGGCCGCCGCCACCGCCGGGGGCCGGGGCTTGGCTGCCATGCCGGGGTGGGGGGACCTGCCGCCGGCACCCGCTGCTCGCACAGCCGGGCACCGGGAGTTCCTCCTAGTGCGTACCGCCAGCCGCACGCACACACGCACACACACACACACACACACACATACAGACACAACACAGAGGGCGAGCCGCGCAGCAGCAGCCCTGCTCCGGCAGCTGCACGGCCGCCGCTTGCCGGAGCCGGTGCTTGGCGGGGCGAGTTGGCGAGCCGGGCGTGTGTATATGTGTGCGTGGAGGCGGCAGCCCCCCCCGTGTCCCCCGGGTGGCCCCCGCCGCTCAGCGGCCCCGGGGGCGGCGGGGCGCCGCGCCAGGCCCGGCTTGCCGGGCGAAGGGGCCGGCCCCGCTGGTATGGTTCAAGTGCAGCTAGGCCGGAGGGGTGGGGTGGGGGGCGCACGGGACACACGTCGAGCTGCGCCTGCTGGGCTGCCCGGCCCAGTCCCCCCCGCTGCTGCCGGGCGGGTCGCGGGTACCGGCTCCCCCCCGAGGTGGGCAAAGAGGAGCCGGTGCTCGGCTGGGG
Organism: Indicator indicator; assembly: GCF_027791375.1. Classification (NCBI taxonomy): domain Eukaryota; kingdom Metazoa; phylum Chordata; class Aves; order Piciformes; family Indicatoridae; genus Indicator; species Indicator indicator. The sequence goes on from NC_072013.1 coordinate 43,424,506, forward strand.
GAGGCGGTGCGGAGGGGCCCGGGGAAGGAGGCGGAGGTGGGGGCTGTCGCGGTACCCCCAGTTTGCTACCCGACCCGCCGCCTACCCCCTATACGTTTACTGGGGGTGGGAGTGCTTGCTATTAATCTGCTCTGCTGGTGACACGAATTACCCGTAGCGGATTTGTTCTAGTAAAGTGAATCTTTCTAGAAGTGACTGGTAGGGAACAAGAGTACAAGTTCATGTGATGTTACTTTGTGATTCTTACAAAAAGTATTCAAGAGCTTCACTGGTACACTGCCATGATATGTATGCCCGGAAGGAGAGCAGTCAGAGGGTTTGGGGTGGGCTTTTTTCCTCCCACCTCCTTTGGCGTTACAAGTGAACTCGAGGGTGAGGGGTGAGGAAGGTTCCTGGTTAGTTGTAAAAAAATGGAAATTAACATTTAGACAGCTTTTAAAAGTAGCTGGATCATGTGTTGCTCGATTTATATTTCACAGCACAAGTGAGTCTGAAAAATATTTAAACAAAACTAACAAAACTAAAGGCAAGGGATTCAGGCTCATTTTAAATCTTAATTTCAAACTTAGTGGATTTTTTTCTTTTTTAAACGCAATCAGCATTTGTAATAGAACTTGAGAACCCCACAGTTTTTATCTATAGAGCTATGCCATTTTTCCTAAGGAAGCACTGCCCGGTATCAGAAAACCATACGTTTCGTAATCACCACTGAAGTGTTGGTGCAGCTGTGTTAGATGCATTAGTATTAACTGTTGCACTTTGACAAGGCTATATTGATATCTGGCAGAATTTGGAGATATGTGTAATGGGCAAACAGTGCATCCTCAGAAGTCAATGACTTCACTGAGAGATTTTCATCCTCAGTTATAAATATTTTTTTTTTTGAAATCTCTATTTTGGTGGCTGCAAAGACATTTCTATATTGTGTTAATAATACTTATAGCAGCAGGCTTTTCTCCTGCAGAGTTCTTTGTTGGAAAAACAGTAAGTCCTGTCCCCCCTCAACACACAATTCTGCTGTCTTCTTTCTGAGAATGGTACTATATTAGTGCTAAGTGCATTTGCCAGGATAGCTTCAGTAATCTCTCCAGCAGAAGCATATTTGTGTGCCATTTTGGGAATTTCTCTGAGATAGGAATCTCGAAGATAGAATTAATTTCTAGAGGAAACTTCATAGCCTGTGCATGAGTGCTTTCTTTATCACCTGTCTCCATTTGGCATTCGGAGAAGGTAAATCAAAGTGCGCGATTTGTTATTCTGCTCCACTTGAGAGCTGAACTAAATAACACTTGGTCTGAAATTCTGATTGAAGTTGTAGGAGGATATACTGTATTTAATTTAATGCCCTTTAATAGCATCTTCTTGTTCAGCTCTGATGCTGTCATTTTAAAGGTTGGATCAGAGTAGTTTTTCCCTGTAGGGAGTGGGAGGAGTAATCATTTCAGGGGAAAAAAAGTAGTCTAAATTCCTAGAACACTAATAGCCACGAACTTGGCCTAGTGTCCAAGCAGTTGTTTTTTGCCCCGAGGGTTCACGTTGCTATCGCTTTTTACAATGCTGTGAACAGCTTTGGTATAAATATTACATGTAAAAGTTGATGACGTTTTTTTGTAGCAGAAGTGTGGGCAATCGGTTTGATCTTTAAATAAAAGTTTTGGAGAAGATCAATCAGTGTTTCAATAAACAGGCACTCCCGTAGATTTTATTAAAAGTTATGTCATGTGCACCTGAAATCTTGCATGTAACTATTTAAGCTTTCTTTGTATACATCCTTTCAGCTGTGGGCACCAAGCTGTTTGAAATACAGGCACATTCAGTTCAGGGTTTTGCAGGTTCCTTACTGCTTCCATAAAGTAGTTCTCAGGAATAAGAATCCTGTAAGTGAACTTTGGGTGCATTCTTTGTTTAGTCTTCACTTCCGCAGTGTTTAGGTAGATTCTGCTACATTGTTTCCAAGCAAGAGTAATTACAAAACAGGTGTGGAGAGTAGTAGTCATTGATGTAACCAAGCACTAGAAGTGTTTTGAAACTTTTTTTTTTTGCCTGCTTAGATTTGTTACAGAATGTTTGAAAAGTTATACACTTATATTTGTTTGATTTTCTTTTAAACTACGAGTGTTAACAAATTTTACAGTTACAGTAGGAGTTTAGGGCTTTTCAATTGTGCAGATATGTAACTCAGAAAATTAAATAGACAGAAGTGTCATGCATATGATATGCCAACATTGATTTGTAAAGCGTATCACAATACCAAGTGCTATTGGTTTAAAGTGAAGGAGAAAAAAAAATAAAGCCTTTATTTTGGTGGTTTTTTCTAGAGCATGAGCTTAAACATAGCAGTGATAAATGATGATATGCATTGTCTAACACTTGCTTTTATATAAATAGCTCCAGAAGATTGCTTAAATGATAATCGAAAATATGAAATAGGGTGGCCTTCATATCACAAGGCCAAGGGTCTACAAATGGAAAAACTGAAATAATGAAATATTTCCAAGGCAACAGACTGTCAACAAGAACAGTAATGCATGGGCATATCATAGAGCTACCAGAGAGGATATTAGATCTTATAGCTCTAGAGCTAGGAGTTATAATGACCTTTATTAAATAGAGCCCTCCCACATTACAACAATCTTTCAGATTTCTGATTTATGGATTAGCAGTCATACTACTCTTCATAATTTGAAACATTCTCCAACCATATTTGATTTGCTGCATTTTTTCTCTACTGGAATCATACATTATTTAGAGCTTACATGAGCGTATTGATCAACAAAAGTTATATTACATATTTTCAGTAACTAATGGGATTCTGAATAACAAGGTTTTGACTGCAGCACTGTTTCTACATTTTTTGCAGCACAGTTGGTTTTTTCTTATACCTAGTTAGCCTGCTCTGTACCAATGTGACAGTGTTATAATGTAATGCTATTTTAGAAATAAGTTATAAATAATTAGTTTTGTTAACAGCACCCAGAACCATAGGTATTTTAAAGAGAATATCAGGCTATGTTGTCAACATCCATCCCTTTTTATTAGTGTCCCACTTGAATTTCGGAGTCTAATACACTGGCAGTTTCAAATCACATTTGTTTGAAACTTGGCACACGATTTGCCAGCCCAGATGGGAATTTTACTGCTAGAGCGATGTAAAACAGTTGTTGAAAAATGGCATTTTAAGCATTAGTTTGATCAGCATCCTTCCTAAAAAGTACAATGTTTAAATAAATGTTTATTTCAGAAGATGATCTTTATAATGCCCTATTTAATGGAAAATGTATTTTAACATATGAATTTTGAATAACTGATACTGACCATGAAAACTTAACTGTTAGCCATTTTATTAACCCATTGAGGTCAGGATGATGAAGATATTTTACAAATGTGGCAGATTTTCATTTGATAAATAATTAAGTAATTGTTTGAGTGTTTTGTTTGTTTGTTTGTTTTTTGTAATTTAATGTTATGAGACCATTTCCTGAAGTCTCATCTTCTATGAATAAACTTTACATTGAGTCAGTCCATCAGACTCATTTTTATATGATTGTCACCTAGTAGCTTTTGGAGGTGTTAAAAGTGCCTCACATGAGATGAGATTTAAGTATTAGTCATGTTTCAAAATAAATCAAGTAAACTTCTGCAGGATGTCAACCTAGAAATTTGTTTTTATATTTTAAACATAGGATGCTTGTAAGGTACCTAGCTGAGGTTGCTTTTCCACTCTGGTCATTTCTTTGGTTGGTTGGTTTGTTTGTTTATGCTTAATGTTTGGGCTTTTTTTTTTTTTTCTTTTTTTTCTTCCCTTCCTTCCAAGAATCTGCCAAGGATTTATAGCCAAGAGAGGAAATGTTTTGAAAATTCACTTCATAATAATTGCATTCTTTGAGAGGGGGCAATTTCTTTCTCTGTAATGTTTATATGACTACTGCATGTTACCTTTAACATGCAAAGTCCCTGCAGCGTGAATGAGGTGTGTGTGGTGTTTTGTTTAATAGGACTTTGCATAATAAGGATAATTTATAATAATACTGCATTTTGTGTACAAGAAGATGTTCCATAGTAAGAGTATGATTGCTGCCATGTCTTACATGACTAGAGCATTGTTCTGTGACTGGCTCGAGCAGTAGTTCTGCAATACACGAAGTCCTAGTCAGATGAATGGGGCCGTTGTGCCATTGATTTGAACAGGACCTTGGGTAGTAAAAGTACTCGTTAATTTTGCATGCTATAGTAGTGTGTTACACAGGACAGAGAAGGTATGGTAAGGGTAGGGTAGTATTTGGGTCTGTAACTTAACAGAACTGGACCAACCCTGTCTTTGGGAGAATATTGAGTTGAAGCTGTACCTTAATCTTTTAAAAAGTCCCAAGTGAAATTATGCAAACAGTTAAAGTATACTACAGAGAATCATAAGCAAAGATAAAAGCCATGTAATTCAGTAGATGTGCTTTTTTTTTTTTTCTTGGTGAAATCACAATGATACTCTACTTGGAGGAGGAGTGAATGTTGCATCTCTGTGTTGTTATAAAATGTGGAAGTCTTGAGATTCACAAGTAAAAATGAGCTGTTCCTAAAAGAGATTCTCATCTCAGCCTGCTGCAGCTAGATACCGAGAGTTATGCCTGCTCTTACCCAGCACTCTGCATGCAGGCAAGAGTCAGGCACATTAAAGGACAAGTAAGCAAGAATTTGAAACGGATTAGTGGAAGCAGTTTTGAACATTTGTTACAGGGTATTTTCCCAGCCTTTCTTATGTGTTGCATTTTGGAGTTCCACTCTACAGTTGTATCTTGTCATTTGACTCTTTTGGGGAACTTCTTACTGATGTCATCCAGTATCTGAAGAAGACTTTGATATTAATACAAATTTGGTGTATGTGTTTCTTAATATAGCTCTGTATGCTTTGTGTAAACACCGTTCTCCATGTTTTACTGATGAGATAGTCATGCACAAAAGATTTTTGAAAGCTAGCAGAAGTGGCAGAAGATGTCAATGTTAGCACTAGGAATAAAATTCCAGTCCCCGTTTTGACTGTGTATTCAAAGATTACACTGCCTTCGTTAGAGGGATTTAAATTCCTTTACAGGCAAAACCTCTACTGAAATAAAGTGCTTTCAGTGAATGGCTTGATTGCAATTTAAAATTAGCTGTTAGCTTGATATATAATAGAAGTTCAGCACTTACGTTAAATAATTTAAGTGGAAAAGTACTGTTCCATTACCTGCAGGCATGTTGGGTTTACATATGTATATAGTGAACTTACAGGCTATAGTCTGAATAATATGTATGTATGTAATCTACAGTAATGTCCCTGGGGCTTGGATTTTCTGAAGAGCCTATTGGATTTAGGCATCTAGCACACAGTGCATTTTGGTGAAATATGGGCACCTAAATCCTATAAGCCCCTTTTAAAATACTTGCTTGGGAATTTTGACTGAAACAGGAATTTAAAATACACTTAATTACACATGACATTCTTTTAAACTCAATTTTATTGAGTAATGTGCAGTCTTTGAACAGTCATTTTGGAGTAAATCCGAAAAGGTTACATTTTTTTTCTGAAATTTAGGCACAGAACGGATACATTTATATTAAAATAGGGGTGGGATTTTATTTTTCCTCTTGTTTATGAGTCATGTTTGAAAGTCACCTGCAAATTCACATTTACAATCAGTTCACTCACAGCCTAGGCTGATGTGAGTTAGGTAGCTCCTGCCACAGCTGTAATTCATTTAGCAAAAGTATAACATACAAAGTTTTTTTTAAAAAATGCTTCTTAGAAAGCTGGTTTTTTGCTTAGAGATGATGGGAGGCAGAATTTGTTACTTTCTGGGGAAAAAAATGTAAGTGGGCAGTCTTCACAGGTCAAGGTTGAGGTCAATAGAAAGAACTGAGTGACTGACTCTGTACATTTCTGGCAGCAGGATTAAAAAGAAAAAAAAAGTCTTAAAAAAAGAGAATAGCTGCCAGTAGTACTTACCCTTCAGCCTTCACAGCTGCAAAAGAAAAGTAGCTGATTTTATTTGCCTGACTGTAGTTAGATGTAGGATTGGCATGTTTGCTTCACCTTTGCATAAATTACTAAGAGTATGGACATGAGGTGCTAAAAAAACCTTCACTGTAAAAAAAACCTAAACCAAGCCTGTTTTCTCTTGGTAAGTAACAAACAGAAGATGAACATAAAAAGAGAAACAAATGCTTTGGGTTAATTTATTTATTCATTCTCTCTGAGTTGCTGTTCAGCCTTACAAGAAAACTTACATTTCTTGTGGAAAATCAAAAGTACAGTAATTTTTTTTTCAACAACTGAACAAGCTAGATAAATGGTACTCAAGGAGCAGTGTTTGAAGTATCCAAGTAGTTTACTAAAGTATCTTAATTAATTGGATATTCACTTTAATAGTGATGTTTCCTGTTTGTAGGCAGTACTCTCTAACAAGAACATGTATTTGATACAATAAATGATATATATGAGTTCACAAGGCCCATTTTTATTCAAGATCTATTTTTGCTAAACAACTGTTTGGGATTAACAAACAACAAGAAATAAATGAAGCTGACAGAACACACAGACTTCAGATGAGAAGCATGACAGAAGGATACAGCAAATTCCAGATCTTTCAAATATCTGTGCTGTTCCTTTTATCAGTCACTCTGCTTACACCCAGATCTCAAAAGTAAGAGGTGCCATCTTTCCTTTTATTCCTTTGTTAACAGGAAAATAAATGCTTTTGTGCAGAATTGAGGTTTGAAAACTCTTATTGAGTGTTTTTTCAGGGCAGTTTTCCAAATTTTGTGTGTGTATTACTTCTCAGGAACAGAATAGGGGACTGCAGAATGTAGCAAACACAGCAAATCTCATCTTCTTCCCCCCCCCAAATTACTCACCATACTGATCATACATCTTTTAGGAACATACAGTATTTACATTTTGGATTTAGAAATCTTTTTTGGAATTATGATTTTTTAAAAAATATTATTATTATTTTGTTTCTTAAGGTTTTATGATACTACTGGTAAAAAAAAAAAACACTATTTATATCCTACTCTTTTTTTTCCTTCTTGTTGTAGTTATAGTATATTACAATACTACTTCAGTTCAAATAGGAACAAAACTCAAAATGATTAAGGGAAAAAGTGTCTTCTAGCAGACAGAGAATGAGAGAATGACCTGAAAAGCAAAATTAGAATTACTCTGTATTTATTCTGCTTGTTACTAATTGTAACTTTAAAAATACTCCACTGACTTGTATACTGCAAAGTATTAGCAAATATTATGAGTTAGGTAGACACAGTATTTGTATTTGCTTGACAAGAAATAATACTAGTTGATTGTCTTCAGCAAGCTATAAATGTCTTGCTTTAGATAAAGTTAAATGTAAATACATGCATTGGAATGGTGATTTTTTTTTCTCTCTTTAATGCTGTGAGGGAAAAGTAGGCTCATCCTTTTTTTTGCACATTTTTATTGTTCTGTGTAAATGTAATTTGTTAATCCTGTGAAATTTGTCATAGATAAATTTGCTTGGATTATCTTGTCACCACCGTATCTGCATTCTTTTGTTCATTGCTTATTCATAATTTAACAGTCTGGCAGTGAGCCTTTTTGGGATGCTCACAAAAGATATATGACCTCTACCAGCTGCTACTATAACCTGCAGAATGCACAGCAAGACATTAGAAACGTGAGGATTCCTCTACTGATTAAAGTGCTCTTCATTTAAACAGTCTGTTCATAAGAATCTCGGGAATCTTTGTGGATAGCAGTTTTGATTTTTCTTTTCTCACAAAATTAGTTCTAACTTTTTTTTTTTTTCTTCTCCCACCCCCTAAATGTGGGAGAACTAACCTTGAATATTAAGATGATGGTTCTTTGCTTTCAGATGGACCAATGAAAATTAAATCCTTCCTTATGTATGCATATGTATACAGAAATGTGCATGTGCGTGTATGCATTTGCATTTATCTCTACCTATGCACATGTATGTATACATACCTCCTGTCATTTTACAGTAGGAGAATTTAGTAGACACATGTGTTAATTCAAAACTAAGTCTTCTATTAGAGTATTTTACAGCAGGTATCATTATCCAGTACTAATTTGCAGAAGAGTTTTCTGATTTAACCCCACTTTAGCCTCAGTGTCTTACAGATTGTATTGTGTAAATACTCTATATTCTACAGTACGAGAAAGACATTAAATAGAATGTTACTTGAAGTGTAACAACATTTTAGATTTTCATTATTCTCCTGACTCAGTTTAGCATATAAATTTTTTTCCCTTTTTATTTTTTTTTTCATCTTATCTGCAGATCAGCCTGTGAGTAATGGCTAGTTTTTACCTCCCCTTTGTGCTGGCACATGATTATAGTTCAAAATAATTCATTGCTAATCCATGCAGTATTGGTTCATCTCCATCACTCTGTTTTGTGATTAGAGCCTCAGGCCTGTAAGAACATCCTTCTGCACAGTTTTCTATCCTGATTTTCTTTGATTGCAACCCATATTTTAAATAGTTCTGTCATTACTGTTCACCTACCAGTCCTTTTGCATTTTTCAAAATGTGTCAATTAGAAGAAATTAATATTTTGGTGGAGTTATTTTGCAAGGGTTTGTGGAAAATACTTGCTTGCCACTGCACTGAGTCTCTGGCAGTAGTGTATATAGATCTTAGTTCACCTCAGCCAGTGATGGAAATCTGACTTGAGTTTCTCATTTTTAACTTAGCAGTCTGAATTTCCAGTGTACTTATTTACATTAGGTGCCTCAAGAAGTCCAGGATCTTTAAAAGAAACAGTGTGTCTTTTGGAAACAGACTATAGTAGAATAGTAATTACAGTCTTGTCATTTTTAACACAACATTTCAAACAGTGCTGGTGCAAAATAAAGCTGACTGGAAGAACTTAAAAAACACATAGGGCCTGATCCTACTGTGATCACTCTGGCTGAAGTCACAGCTTATTGGGTCAGATATGAACTGATAAAATGTTAGACCTGGGCTTCTATGACATAATGGTATCACACCCTGATCAGATTTAAATTTAGTATTTCCAGATTATGAAGTAAATCCATCATTTTACTTCATACCAAATAATGCTAGTTTTATGAGAAGGTCATCTAAAAGATTTTTTTCAAGACTTTGTTTCAGTATTGAGTACTCCTGTGTTCCTTTTAATAATTACTTTCATCTCATTGTAGCCGTGTGTTTGAAAGTGTAGGTCAATAAGGATGATCGCATTCAGAATTTCATGATCTGTGTAGTGGAACAAATTGAAAGCAAAGCCTGTATCAATCACTGTGAAGGGAGGGTTAATTGTTACTGCTTCTCAAGCCTCTGGACAGATAAACCAGTAATGAAATACTTATTGCTCTGATATGTGAATGGTTAAGGATGAAACAATGAAAACAGAAGCAGTCTTCAAAGATAACCAAAAAAAAAAAAAAAGAAAAAAAAAGAAAGGCAAAGAAAAAAGAATAACCTGGACTAAAGTAAGATACTGTATATGATGTGTATTAACATTTTAAAAGTTGGTGGGATTTATTTTTAAGGTAATGCAGCCTTCTAGCAATGATGTAAGACAGCAGAATGTATAAGGCTTCTAAAACGGATATAAAACACAAATTTAAAATCCTTTATTGTGCAAACAATTTAAAATGGTTTACGTGAAGTCTAGACCTTAGGTAAAAGTAAACATTTCTAGCTTTAAGTGTTTTCTTTTCTCCTCTTTGTTTTTCATGTGTGGTACCGTTAAATGCCTCTCCCCCCCACCCTTTTCTTTAAAAGCACAGCTGTATTTACTAAACCGAGTATGTTTTGTTTTCTTGTGAAGTCGTTCTAAAGCATTTTGTCTACAGCCAACCAGAACTCTGCCGGAGTGTTTAAAGATAGAAGCAGCAAAATAAAAATGAGTGCAAAAACAAATTATGATATTACAGTAAACATTTAACTATTGCTAGAATGTGAACTTAACATTTTAAACATCTGTTAGTTACTTATATGTTGAAATATATGCAAAAATATTTAGCCAAATTGAAGTCTTAGGCCCATGACAATCATCTCAACACAGTGGGTAGTTCTGAAAATTAATGAGAATGATAATACTGTAAAGACTGTTCCAGAGTTTGCCCAAATTCATTATCTAAGACTCTTGTTAAGAACATCTCAAAGAATTTTAACCAGGAAAATATATTAATGGTTGAAAGGCATTTTTCAAAACGGTGATTTATAAAAGTATAATGGAATTATATATGCAAGAGCTATAGTTAGAAACACAAATAACACAGGAGCAACACATTATAAAAGAACATTCTCCAATAGCTAGGGTTTATGGCTTTGATTTTGTCCATAGATGTCAAGCTTTCCTTTGTTTTGGGATGGAGGAAAAGAAAAACTGAAGGCAACTTACACAAAATATATTTTTGACTACTTGTTAGTTACTTAATGAGGCCTATAGTTGCTTAAAAGCTAAGTAAAGTAATGAATAATTTTTAAACTGGTGTAAATGTCTTTTAGACAATTGAAAAGCACTTTCAGGAGGAAGGGTGATGAGACACATCTTTAGATTTCTCTTCAGAATGCTAAGAATTTCCTGTTGCCTGTTTCCTGATGGGATTGACGCAGCTGTGTATCATATGGAATGAAAGATGAACCGAGTGCCTGACTTTGTTTTGTGCATGTTCTTTATTTAAGAAAATATATATCTTGATTTTTTTTTAAACAGATTGTTGATGTGAATACTATACACAAAATTGTTGAAGGGGAACTAATTATAATTATGTAATTTTCTAAAAGACAGAAGTTATAATAAAGTATGTTAGTTAAGAATGTCTCTTTTTTTTTCTCCTCTTTTTTTTTTCTTCCTTTTTTTTCCTTGATGCATTGAAAAAGAAAGCAAAATGGTTGGAAGATGACTGTGTCATTTCCATTTGTATTTTCAAAAGTCATTGGTATGAAGAAGTGTGTGTGAGTATGTGTAAGTGCATGTGTAATCACTGGAAAACAAATCAGTGCATAGAGTTTCTTAGCCATTTTGACTGCTGTGCAATCTGTGGCACATTTACAAAACAGTTTAATGGGAGGTGTGACTGCAAGCTAGAGGGGAATGGGAAGATCCAAAATCATCTGTAAACAGTAGTAGACTGCCCCACTTTGTGGAGAAACTCTTCGAAAGAAATTCAGGGTAAGAAACTGTATTAATTACATATGTAGTAACTTCCTTCCAGGATGAGAAAAAGCTTAGCAGACAGCAGCTAACTTGGTTAACTGACTTGGGAATAGGTAAGGAAAAGGAGGTGTAGATCTGTGGTGATGGGGTCACCCTTCTGCTTGTATCCCAATCCCTGGCAGAGACAGGAGCTGTGTGTCATGAAGTTTTGTGATATTCCAGTTGGAATTCATACTTCCTCAGTTAGTATTAAATGCTCAGGGGGCTGTATAAGGCAAATCTAGTTGCTATGCATTGGGCATTGCAATTAAATGAGTAAACAGCTTCTTAGCATTATACTAAAGCTCTATGCTACTAAAGCAGAAGCAAGCACTAAGGCAGGCTGCATTGCAGTGATGGGCAGCAGTGCTAAGGGCACGTTGAAAAGGCAGAGCAGAGGTATATGTGCCTAAGGCTGATCCCATTGGGTTGCTTCTGAGACTGTCTATTCATGCAAGAGACAGACTTCTAAATTATTATGTGAATTGCACTTTAAATCTTAAGCCTTGATCCTCTCAACCTGCCAGTCAGCTGTAAAAACAGTTGAGCATTTCCCTATTCTTTTTGCCCTGTGACTTCTTTGCAAATGTCTTCTTTCTGCTGTCTTTGGATACTTAGAGCACTTCTTCAGTGCATGCTTTGAAGGATCTTTCTCATTTACCATCCAGTTTTGTGTGGGAGTTCTGCAATGTGCTGTCTCTCAGCTGCCCCCTTTTTTCCCTTATTCTGCTCTTCATCTTTGCATAATCTTATGTGGAAATGCAATTTAAGTATCATCTCTTTGCAGATGATTCATAGGCTCAAGGTATTTCTATCTCAATGAAAATGTAGTCTTGCTTCTCTGTCATCTCCTCCTTTGTTGCATAGCTTAGACTCCCTTAGTCAAAACAGATCTCCTAGAGTTCTTTCCAAGACCTACATCTGCTAACACTGCCATGTTGCCTACTAAGACAGGTCTGTAATTTGGCAGTCTCACTGATACAGACCTCTCCCTCACAGCTTAGCAATTAAAAAGGCAAATAGAGTATTTGTTATTAGTAGCAAAAAAATGAGAAAACCAAATAGAAAACATGAACATTGTTGTAATTATGCCAAACCATAAATCCCCAGAGTGTGCAATTTATGTATTGTGTGTACTATTATAGTTTTAGATAAGGGCATGAAGGCTGATGAGATATATGAGAGTTTTGTCAGTAGAAAAGTTAAATATTAAATCAAATACTTCATCTTGGAAAAGAGATGACTGAGGGAAATTGGCTATAACATCATGCAAGGCCTTCAGAATGCAATCAGGGAACAATTATTCATTAGCTTTAATATTATGAGAGCAAGGAAACATCCTGTATAATTCTCAGGAAAGAGTTTTAAAATATTTAACAGATTGTTTTGTTTTGTTGTTTTCAGGTGTCTTTGTGTGCTCCCTCTCTTTCCCAGAACATAACATGCAATTGAATGGTAGAATTCCTTGCCAAAGGATGATTTAGAGACCAGAATATGAACAGGTTCAAAAATGGATCAAGTGTTACTCCATTATATGTCTGAGGAGCTATTCAGTGTGATGGTGATGATGCAACTCAACTTCAGGCAGTTTTTACCCAGCTGACTGCTAGATGATGACATGGGATATTATGGAGGGGAACTTTCTGTGCCTTTTTTTGTTTGTTTTTGTTTTTTAAATTCTGTGTTTTCTTTTTACTGACCTAGTCTTAACTGCTTTGTTTTGTTCTTAAGTTATTTGCATTCAGACTACATCTAAGTCTTGCAGGCTTTTTCTTTCTAACATCCTTGCTTTATGTTTTCCTGCCTAATATTCAGTTAAATGCTCATCCTCACTACCATTGAGGATTATTCTTTTTCCAGTCATATCTGTCTGGAATCCTATTACAGAGATCATTTTCAGAGTGACAGACTGTCACTCTGACCATGTCTTTTTATGTCCCCACTGGCTTCCCTTCTCTGGTGCATGAAACACTAGTAACTTGCCCTAAGTTTCAAGCCCTTCTTCATCCAGCTGTATCTTACCATTTCTTATTGTCAGTTTTTCTTCAAGCGGGCCCTGTTGCTCATTTGCAAACATGCATTTGTTTCATGCCTTGTGCTTGGACTAGTACTTCTGTGTAACCTCACCTTTTGAGTTCATCTCTCTTCCCAAGATGTCCCTTGCCTGAAATGCCAACAAAACCTTGAAGTCATTAGGCTGCTTCTAAGAAGATACCACTTCCTGTCATGCTAGCTGCTGTTGACTTACTGCTTCTAAATACTTTCCTATCTCTTGTATAATACTTAAACTGTAAGATTTTGCAGGCTGGGGACATGTTTTTTGTCCTTTGTCACTTGGTTACCTAGTGGATGTGTTAGCGCTACAGTTGCTGCAGCTAATCTGAATATTTTTGTCAATTAAGAAAAAATAAATCATGTGTTACCAGTCTTTACTTTTCTATGTGCTTGATTGATCTGGGATGCTGATTGCCTGTAAGAGGAAGTCATGTCTTTGAAGTGTGTTGGGGTGTGAAAAGCTTTTATGAAATTCAGAGGACATAGGGCAAATTAATGTCTGGGAAATCCACGGAATGTTACTCAAAACATATCTATCTGAGGAAGTGCCTGCATTGTTCTGAATTTATTCCTTGCAACTACTGGTGGAGATTGCTGGAGATGGGATACAGGAAACCTTGGTCTGACTCAGCACATGTGTTCTTACATTGTGGTGTAGAATGTTTTTGGAGGCTCTAGCTTCCAACAGAAGCTGTTAGAGAAAATGGCCTCAGCTATGAAGTTTTGGCCAGCATTATTTTCAGCACATTTCATGAATGGATATGAGATGTGTCACAGCTTAAATACATTGCTCCATAATGTGTTTCTGTCTTATGTTGTTATGACTAAGAAAGACCTTACTGAGACTGTATGGACAAGGCATCATTCCAGATGATGCCTTGAAAAAAAAAAAAAAAAGAGTACTTGCCTTGAAGAATTCATAATATTAATTGCTGTTTATTTTTCATTTGTTGGAAAGGGTTTTCCATAACATAGTAGTTATTTTTACACTCACATTTGAAGGTTGATTTTTTTTTTCAGTTCTTTTTTACTATCAAGCAAAGTGCATATTAAACAGGCTGAATTCAGCAAAATTAAATGCTTAGATATTATTTTGCTTCATGAATCACTGATGGGATAAAATTTACTGTGGTGATGACTTGAACATTGCAATGAACACATGTGAACTTCAAAGTGTATTATACTTTTAAACAGGGATGCACTCTGTTTTATACATCATAACATTCTTCCCCTCTACTCTGCCCTGGTGAGGCCACATCTGGAATATTGTGTCCAGTTCTGGACCCCTCAGTTCAAGAAGGATCTCAGGGAACTGCTTGAAAGAGTCCAGCACAGAGCCACAAAGATGATGAAGGGAGTGGAACATCTCCCTTATGAGCCTGAGGGAGCTGGGGCTCTTTAGCTTGGAGAAGAGGAGACTGAGGGGTGACCTTATTCATGTTTATAAATATGTAAAGGATGAGTTCCAAGAGGATGGAGCCATGCTCTGGTCTGTGTTGCCCAATGGCAGGACAAGGGGCAATGGGTGGAAGTTGAGGCATAGGAAGTTCCGTTGAAATGTGAGGAGAAATTTTTTCACTGTGAGGGTGACAGAACACTGGAACAGGCTGCCCAGGGGGGTTGTGGAGTCTCCTTCTCTAGAGATGCTCAAAACCCACCTGGATGCATTCCTTTGTGATCTGGTATAGGAGATCCTGCTCTGGCAAGGGCGAAGGACTGGATGATCTTTTGAGGTCCTTTCCAACCCCTAACATTCTGTGATTCTGTGATAAGAGTAAACAAACACAACCAGAATGGTACAGACATTTAAAAGGCTTATAGTCAAAATACATATTGATCACTTTTGTTAAAGGTATGTAATAACAATCTCCATGTAATTCCTGCATTTATGTATTTTTTGGTGAAAGAATTGATTCCTAAGAACTGTTGCCATAAATATGTAAGTTTGCATTCTAGCAGAGATAGGTTATCATGTGTGTAAATTTAATTCTATACACAAGCATTTGAAGTCACATTTTGCTATTGCATCAGTGTAGGCTTGGCACTTTTAGAAAGGCTTCAGATTTATCAAGATAGCAGCAGGTATACTTTACTCTTCATAAGTTCATCTATCTTGAAATAATTCCTTTCATGTTGATTTGTTTAAGGGAGGGGAGAAAAAGAAAGGAATTGTGGCATGCTGTTCATGAGAATGTTGGTATCCATACCTGATTGTACAATGAAGGTTTGATAATCAGGTCTTGAATCCGATGGAAAGATTTGGAGAATTCCAGGAGGAGAAATTGAAACTTGGATGGCCACATTTCCTAGGACCTTGAGAGGGAAAATGATGCTGAGACTCTAGAATAACATTGTACTAATATCACTATGTAGACTTCTGAAGGCTCTATATGCAGCTCAGAAGCCTAAAGGAGTGTTTTGGATGGAGAGTGAGAGAAAGTTTTTGTTCCACAGCATATTTGGAAGAGGGGGAAATGGCCTCATTTATTTTCAGATGTGAATGTGTGTAACAATCGTGAACAGGCCCTGTGTTTACCATGGTGTGTCATAAGAGGCTTAGACTGTGACTTTCTTTGAATTACAGAATAGCTGAGATTGGCAGGGACCTCTGGAGAACATCTAGTTCAACTCCCCTTGCTGAAGCAGGGTCAGCTAGAGCAGGTTTTCCAGGACTGTCCAGTTAGGTGTTGGATATCTCCATGGAAGGAGATTCCACACAGTCCCTGACCATATTGCAGTGTTTGATCACCTCATGACAAAAAAAGTTTTCCAAATATTTAATGGGACTTTCCTGCATTCCAGCTTGTCCTTTGCCTCTTGTCCTGCAACTGTACACCTCTGCAAAGGGTTTGGCTCTGTCTTCTTTGTAACATTCCACTAGACAGCTCTAGATGGAGTTGAGTGCTTTCTTTCACATGCATCTGAATAAGCCCAGCTCTTTCAGCATGTCCTGATGCATCATATAATGCAGTCTTCTGTGTGTCTTGGTGGCTTTCTGTAGTGCCTTTTCTAATATGTCACTTTATTTCTTGTACTGAAGAGCTCTAAACTGGACTCTCTTCTCCTGATGCTGACAAGTATTGAACAGAGAGGGAAATCTGCTGCCTGCAGATCTGGTTAATATAGATCAGTGTGCAGTTGGCTTTCTTTGCTGCAGGACTGCACACTGGTAAGGTCCACCACAGTCTTGAGGCATGAGGTTCCTTCTGGAGCAGATCATCTCTGTAGAGGTTTTAACCAGGAAACAGTAGTTTTATAGATGTTAGTAGAATATAATCAACTTGAATGTGAACTTTGTGACAAAAATACTAAGGGCAAGTCAGTGACAGCAGTGATTTTGGGTGTCTGGAAAAAGCATGATTAAGGGAGAGACACCACAGCAGATAGTCAATTGTCATCTGTGATAAAGTTTGTTATATGTAAGAATATAGTGATACTGAGTTTAAGGGATAGAAAGTCACCAACAATGAAAGAGTGAGAGTCAACTCCTAGGGCCGAAAGATTGAGTCAGATTCTTTTAAAATGTTGTGGATGGTAACAGATACTGGGATTATGGCTGTAGCACACTCCATAGGTAGTGAGCATCAGTTATTTTCTGGAAGGAAAAAGCTCAGGCATTTACTAATCACAAGTCTTGTTTTATACCTGAAATGATGTAAAACTATTTTGGGAACTGTAGAATTCTGATTGTTCCTCTTAGCGCTGTAGACAGGATTAATCAGAAGTGGAAGTGTGCTACACTTATTCATTAGCATCAGTGGTTCAGACTGCAATAAGTGTCTGCATTTTTGGCTTTTTTTAAATTACTCATAAGCTGTGACTTGAGCATCAACAGGTCTTCTGCCACTTGAGATTTTTTTATAGTTCCTACATGTATATATATAAGACAGGCAGACAGTTCTATATTGCAGGCAGTAGATAATTTGATGTAAGTGAGGATTTATCAGATGTCAACTGACCCTGAGTCTTGGTAAAGGTAAAGGAAACACTTAAAATGGACAACTAACAGTAGGAAGAAAAGTCTTACTTATATAATAAATGAGAACATCAGAAAACTGCAAATAACTTTAAAATGTGTGAAAGTTACAGCTCGTGACGTTTGGGTTAGCTGTGTCCGATGCGTGTCTTAAGAGGTGCAATGATTCAAAACCAGAAAAAAACATGATTAATGCTAACATTTCCCTTCATGTGGCAAGAATGTTTGACATCACATTGGTGGCTTAGAAATACACAGAATAAAATGGGGTGGATTCTGATTTTTAACAACTAATTACAGACATTAATATATCCACCACTTCAAAGCCTGATTTTTCATCTAGCGTTGCAGCTCATGTTGGTGCCTGTTACTGAACTGGAAACAGGATTGTTATAGGAAAATTAATTCTTGGTCTGTGGGAGCAGCAAGCTGCTGAAGATACACTTGCTGCTCAAATGGGCAGCATGGAGTCTCAAACATTATTTATAAAGGGGGCATTTTGGATTTGTAGTGGATCATAAAGAATTACACTGACTGCAGAACATGCAAGATCACTACTGTAATTAGGTGGTAGTTTGCAGGGCAGTTGTATGATTTCACCATTCAGCATAAAACATAATGCTTGCATGTCTGCTGCTTGTTTCTGCCCTCACAGTTGAAGCACTGTGCTTGTGTGTGGGAGGGCAGAGGGTTGAAAGGAAAGAAATTCTCAGGGAAAGCTGACCTTGGTGAATAAAGAAGAGTCTTTGTGAAGAAGAGTCAGTGTTTACTAAGGGACTGGACTTCATTTCTTCTTTGTGGAGCACAGGATCCTGAATGGAATCCCAGAGGTGAAGAGTTACTTTCCTCTAAGTAAATATATTCATTATGGAGTATTACAGAATTACACAGAACTGCACAGCTTTTACTAGAAGGGCCATATCAGAGGTACAGAAAGTTTATTCTTGTAACCTGAATTGAGTGTAGAAAGTGAAGATCTTTTCATACCCAGAAGGGAAGAGATTTTAGTGGGGGTGCATTTTGTCTGGAAAGCTTTTTAGGCTCTGTCTAGAATTATTTGGAGCTACATACGGTGTGGACACTTCTTCTCTCATTCCCATGAGTAAAACATACCCATTGCAATTGTCATGATGAAGGTGTATCTGGCCATGCAGTGAGAATGCACATGCACTTCAGAGCAAAGCTCAGAGGCTGTGTGCTTATCTCTTAATATGATAAGATGGGGCACATTAAGTAACCAGTATGAAGATCTACTCATTTCTTTCCCTTTTCTTCAGGAAAGCTGGGCACGGACAAAGATAAGGTTGTAGGTCAGTTGAATGATTTGATGAACTTGATTACTGTCCAAATATTGGATGCTCTAAGCTGTCTTACTAATGAAGATGAAGACAGGAGGCAAGATCAGACTTAATACATTTTTTTATGTATTTGTTTACACAAAAATGGAAGCCAGTATTTGTAAAGTACTGCCTGTTTCTCCGTCGAAGCTGCATAGAAGAAGGTGAGAGGGTGCCTGACCAGGAGTTACTCTGAGAAGCAGAAGCAGAACAGAGATCACACCTTGAACACTTACTGATGTCCAGTGGTTTATAGATGATACTTTTCACTTTGGAAGGTGAACTATGTTATAATCAAAAGCTGTAATAAACATCTTTAAAAAGAAAAGAAAATTGGTATGATTTCATGCTTTTTGTGACTTCTAAATTGGAGGGAGAAACCGCACTCTGTTACAGGTGAACATTACAGGGCCAGCTCCCAGCTGTAAATAGACATGTATTGTGCAAGGCAGCACCTGGTATGCTACTAATTTTATTTAATTTGTCAAAATATTTCACAGCAGAGTGACCTAAAGCAATTACACAGTTTCATCTGTGTAGATACCCAGTCTGAATAGGTATTTTTAATTGATTTTCTTAGTCAAATACTAGTGATGGTGAAGTCAATGCCAGTATTCCCATTCACTTCATTAGGTTCAGATTTTATCTTTCTTTCACTGATAGGAAACATCACGCAGGGGGTAGGATTAATTTAATAGTAAATCACCACCACCTAATAATAATATTATAAATAAGTGGATGTGCTAGGGGTTGTTGAACTTTACATTTCCTATTGGAAACTATGAGATAGTAGCTGCAAGCAGTGCCTTCTTAAACTGAAGCCTTCTTTAACAATAGAATCACTTTAAATAAAAAAACCCATCACTATGGATTTAGAGAACACTGAAACTGCTTTATAGTATTGGAATATATGGAAGCTATCCAGTTGCTGGAAAATTTCTGGAAGAAACAATAGATTCATCATGAAAATGGCACTGCACAAATCACTTAATAAAGTGCTGGTAAGATATTTTAAAATGTGCCTTGTAGTAATACCAGAGATATACCTTGCTTAATGAGATTGTTTTAAGATCAAATATTGACAGATACATTCTCAACAGTGTTTGAAATTATGTCAAACTTGAAATATCTTGCCCCTGGAGACCTCTTAAAAACTTTTTTCTAGCAAACTCCTTGTTAGTAGGAAGTAATGGATTCTGAGAGATGAAATTTGAGTATTTAACCAAGTGAAAAATCTCAATTTTGCATATGGCCAGCAGCTTTCAAACCATAGAATTTTGAATGCTTAGAATTGAGTTTTTACCTCTACGGTGTGATTCAGTGAAAAAAGAAATTGTCACCATACATCTCCACATCTGATTTTTTAAAAACAGTTTGATCAGCTCCTTTGCTGACACGGTAAGGTGTTAATTGATTTTACTTATTTGAGTTCTCAGTGAACTATATGGTTCATTATTTGGCCATTGGGAAAGCAAAACAATTCATTAAGGAAACACAGTACTGAAGTAACAGAGAGTTAACTTTTGGTAAAGTAATACTACTTGTGTAGAACTGAGCAAGAAAAGCAATGATAAAAAGGTGAAATTACCACTCTTGATCAAAGGGAATCTATAAAACCCTAGCTCACTTTGGGCCTTTTTTACAAAGCAAAGGTGATGAAATTTACGAAGCAGACCAAACTCTTACATTTGGGAAAATATGGCTGTGACACATGTAAACAAAGCCTGTCAGTTGTTTTCTGTTAGTGCCAGCTCCACAGGTGACGCCAAGCTGGGTGGCCGTGTCACTCTGCTAGAGTGTAGGGAAACTTTACAGCAGGATCTGGAGGGATTAGATCAATGGGCCAAGGCTGATTGTATTAAGTTCAACAAGGCCAAGTGCCACATCCTGCATCTGGGTCACAACCACCCCGTTGTAAGCTACAGACTTGGGGATGTGTGGTTGGAAAGCTGCAGCCTAGAGAGGGACCTGAGGGTACTGGTTGACAGTTGACCAAACATGAATCGGCAATAAATCCAATGGCATCCTGGCTTCAATAGAAACACTGTGGCCAGCAGGAACAGGGAGGTGATGATCCCCCTGTACTCAGCACTGGTTGAGGCCACACCTGGAGTATTGTGTTCAGTTCTGGGCCCCTCACTGTAGGAAGGATATTGAGGTGCTGCAGCATGTCCAGCAGTGAGGCTGGTGGAGGGCCTGGAGCACATGGCTTGCGAGGAGTGTCTGAGGGTGCTGAGGTTGTTCAGTCTGGAGGAGAGGGGAGACCACATCGCTCTCTACAACTGCCTGAAGAGAGGTTGGAGTGAGGAGGGGGCAGCCTCTTCTCCTTGATGACAAGCAACAGGGAAGGTTTAGGCTGGGTATTAGGAAATATTTCTTCACTGAAGGGGTTCTCAAACATTGCAATGGTCTGCCCAGGGCAGTGGTGGAGTCACCATCCATGGTGCCTGTGGACCTGGTGCTTAGAGACATGTTTTAGTGTTGACCCTTCAGTGCAGTGTTGAAGGTTGGACTGGATGATCTTTGAGGTCTCTTTCAACCAGATATATTCTGTGATTTCTCAAAACCTTGCAACTCAGAGGCATCTTTTTAAATATTCAGATTTTCTGGTTAAGACTAGATAAGATACAGTGGATAAATACATGTATTACACCTACAAAAGATACATAGACACATAAAGACAGCAGCTGTGTAACAGATCCAGCTGTTAACAACAGCAAAGTAGTAACAAGTCAATCACAAGTAATTCCTTCCCAGGTAGCACAAAGCTTCTACAGGAGGGTAGGACTCTGTGAATGGGGGAGAGCTGAGTACCAGAATGTGAAGTAACAGTGTTGTCAGTATTAACACTTTTCCTACTGCTGTAGTGTTGGATTTGTTACTGTATAATGTAAAATAATGCAGCAGAAGTGTTTTATATAGTTAAATTCATATAAATCAGCCCTATGTGTGGTTTTTTTTTTTTTTTTGAGAACTTATCTGTGCAGCAGAAATGTGCTACAGCTTTTAAAAGCTTTCAGTGGAAAACACTAGTTTAAAGATTAGAGGAAGAAACTTCAGGATGTCTCTTGATGGACAGCATTTTGTGCAGAAATAAATGGATCATTGCAGTTAAGTCAGTTAATTTATCTGAACTGATTAAAAGGGTGGAAATAGTGAAATAGATTTTTTCTTTTTTTTTTTTTTCTTTTAAAGGTTAATACTGTAACAGTTATCCCAGAAATTAACTCCTAGAATATTTAAGTTTATTTTTCTGTAATAATACCTAAAAAAAATTCTAATGGTAGCTGTAGGGTAAATGAAGTGAAATGAGTTTATAACATATTCACAAAAGTAATTGGAGTAGGAAGACCAGCTTGTCAGACATACTGAGAATTTTTACAAACCAAGAAGTTTGAGGGGAGATCTGTGCCACTCTTAACTAATTTTGTGCATAGCTCAAAGTCCAAGCCTATCCTGAGTGATTTTGATTTAATCTGCTGATACTAAAACGTTGAAGAGAGCAGCAGTATCTAGTTTGCTTCCATTTAAAGTGGATTCAGTAGTAACAACAATGTCAAAATTATTGAAATTTGCATTTTCAAGGCGTTAGGATTGTACTGGGAATATCAGGGGGGATTAGTTGTGAGCTCTCTTTTTTCTGATAGGAAGTACTCAGAAAAAAAAAAAGAGGTGGAAACTGTGAGACAGTTTTTGCCATTAGTTATGTCCAAACCATTCCACTGGTGTTAATGTTGTAGAATGTAATTGAAAACAGAAATCAGCCCTCTCTATTGAACTTTAATACATATTCTGAAAATGTTTTCTAGGAAAAAAAAAAAAAAAAGATGAGATTTGCTTAGCTTTAGGTTATAGTCTTGATGGGGCGAGCACTTTCCTTTTGCCTCGAAGTTTTGTGATTATTTGAATAATACACTGCTGTTGATTTTTCAGTTTGTCAGTGAGATGCCCCCAAGAAGAAGTGAAATTGAAAAAAATTGATTAATTACTGCTTATAATTAAACACATAGAAATAAAAAAAGAATAGTATTGATATTTTATTTTATTTTATTTTAATGCTGGACTCCTTGGAGACAAGATTAATTGAAAAGAGAAGGAGAAACGAGCCCTTAAGGCTGGATAATGTATTGCTTTCAATTTCATTTGCTAAAATAAACAAAGCAAATGCTAAAGTTGCTCAAGAAATTGAAACTTGGGTTTGGAGATTTGTGTAAGTGAAAATGTTCAGTAAATCCTAGTAAGTGATATTAAAATTGTGAAGTTTAGAGAAATGCTGCTTTAAAGTAGCAAAGAAATAAACAATGTTCTCCATTGGACAGTTACTTGAAGTCGCAGGCTGATATTTTCAAAACAGCTAAAATGTTTCACGACCTTAAGTTTAATTTTTGGGTATGATTTAGCTACACAAACTTTAATCTCATTGAAAAACACAAAGATGCCTATGTACTTAAGAGTCTGCTGTGCAAAATGGGACTTTGATTTGCCAGTCACTACTATTTTTACAATCATTACCCACTAGGAATAAAATGTCATTTGGGTTGTGGGAAGTACTGAAGAAAATGTTGGTAACAGAAAACCTCGTCCCATTTGCAATAGAATTTGGATCAGGTTCTTCACTTTTGTCAGAAAGGGATATTTTGAAATAAAGGGGTAAGTTCTCTGAAGATGTGAAAACCTGATCTCTAGTAGTAAACAGTTAAGGGTGCCAAGATTTCCCTTGTCAACGCTTCAGCCCTGATAACAACACATGCAATATGTAGATACTTCAGGTTGTAGTTTAAAACCAGTTCTGTATTGTCATGTTTTTAGAGAAAACAACATTCAACTGGTGCACTGCTGATGATGTCCTGATGCTGCAAAACTGGTGATACGCCTTCTGTTCCTGTTGCAGAATGCATGGCTCATGCTTTCAAATCCTTACATTTCTGCTTATGATTTAACACCAATGTACACGGGTCCTACCCAAGCACAGGTTTGCAGGATCAGTTGTATATTTAATGAATGAGTGCTCAGTGACAGCAGTTGGTATGCTGTCAGAACATAAAGTTATGCCAAGAACAGAGCATCTATTTAATATTTATTTCAAACTTAAACAAAACCAGACAAAATGTGAAATTAGTGCAACACTACAAAATGGTCTGGTAATGGTGATCTGTTTTACTTGCAAAATTCAGAAGCAAGCAGGCAGAAGGCTTTATTTTATATAATTACAATGTCACCATCTAGACTTTTCTGGCAATTATTTTTGTAGGAATTTTCAAAACAGAGCCTGTCCAGGTTGTGTCTTGTACATCATGTTCAGATGTCATGTGACTTTGGATAGATTTAGAGAAATTATTGACTCCCCTTGATTAAAGAGTTTTTGGGGGGTTAAAAAAAAAAAAGTTTTTACTATTCATGAAGAAAGAAAATGGAAGTATTTAAGTATCCAATCCAGCTGGTCTCTAGTTCATCATGTTTGGCCCATCCTGTACTACCACCATTAATTTGGGTGAATTTCTCAGAATTTCTAGCATGCTTCACAGGTTTTCATACCTCTTTCAGTACTGTATCTTGGGCTCACAGTCCCCCTGCCAGTCAGTTTTTCTCTGGTTCTGTGGAGTGCAAAGGCACGCGTTGCCACAGGCACTCTGCATACAGCTACAGAAGATTTTCATTACAAATCTCTTAACAGTGAGGTTAGATGAGCCATTATTGCTCTGCCATTACCCTCTGTCCCTTTATAACTTCTTTTTATTTCCACAGAAAATACAGGAATTCCCCAAACACCATGGTATTCATTAGGGTCACTTTTATGTTTTTAATCTCTTTGATGGGAAAGCTTGTGCTTATTTTTGTCTTGCCATCAGTAGATAGAGCCAGATTGTTAGCTAGTGTTAAGTACTGTGGCTCCATTGGGTCCAGTGCTGGATTGTCAGTTTATACAGGCTGAGTATCCAGCTGAGTACAGTACAGCTAGGAAATCCCATCAAAAATCATTCCAACTTTCCTTTTCTGCTTGTGCTATAATTTTTTCTCCATTTGTACACATGGGGTTTTCTTTATGCCTGAGACACAAAAACCTTCACTTAGTCTAGGTAGTAGAGCCAAAATTTTATATAATGTATTCATGTGAGTCACCAAAACAAGTCAGTGACAAGAAGATGCTCAGGTCATCTTAGAAGCTGGTCACTTATATTTAGGACATCTGATTATTCTTTTCATTTTTGGTCACGTGGGAACTGTCATATGTGAAATCAATTAAAAGACTGGGTTTTGGTTTCAGTGAAATCTGGGTCACACTGCCATTTCTGTAACCCCAAACTGTAGGCAGATGTAGTCATGGAATCATGGAATTGTTTCTGCTGGAAAAGACCTCGAAGATCATCAAGTCTGTTAGAGGAATTCACATATAATATGTGAGCCTTAAAAAACATGGAATTTCTATTTCTGACATCTGATAAATGTTTAGTATGTAGTAAGAGACAGAGAATTGTATCAATGCACAGTATACTTTGAACTTTTACCCACTGCTTTCTTTACTTTTCTTTGTTATTTTTTTTTTGGCACCTAGTGCTCTTTGAGAAGCCAATTTTCTACCTGTATGGCATTTAGCTAAGAGCAGAGTTTTCCCCAAACTCTCTTTACTTTAGCACTGTTGGCCAAATTGCCACAAATCCTGAGTATTTCATTGTTAACATTAGTTGTAAAAAATGTTCACATTTGGCAGTGGTGTAAAGTTTGGCAGTTCTGAAAGACTCTGGGACATTGAGGTTCTTCTTTGAGTTCTTTGGATTGCTATTTACCAAAAGTGTGTCACAGAAAAATAATTTAGTCCTTCTTTCTGTTGATAGGTAAACACACACACATGTATTTGAACCATAAAGGAAATGGTATTTTAATTCAAATGGTTTCATAACTGAGTTTCACTCATAGCTAGAACATGTTGATCTCTTTGCTTTTGAAGAGTTTGTCAAAACTTTCAGGCTGTGATCCTGTCTATATAGGTCTAAGGAGATCATAAATACAGTTTCCCTTTTCTTATGAAAAGCACCAGCATGCCCTAGGAAGGACTAGCCAAAACACCATGGGGACGTGTATATCATGCCTTCAGAGCCTCAGTCATGTCACCTTGTGCTGACTTTGGTGTTTCTTTCTGTATGAACACTTGTAAGGCACTTGGCCAAGGGTGGTTACAGATATGTAGAGAAAGAGGTAACTGAGAAACTCTGAAAGAGAATCACTTAGAAAATAGCAAGAATGCAATTATTAAAAACTAGCAGAGGTTAAATTTAGATAAGTTAAAATCCTGTTAGTCATAGAAATAATGAGGTTGTCCTCATCATTGTTGGATACTGGAAAGGAAAAGGGATGCTCTTTTAGTTTGTCTTGCTTCCTTTGTCTTCACGCATTGTGAGCCCCTGACCAGGACTGACCATTATATGTCCCTTTATTGCCAGCATGCTAAAGCCTAGAGCTTGATTAGCCTTTAAGTAGTCATGGATTATAAATGAATGGTAAAATAATAACAAAGAGGGAAAACAAACTTATGAATGGCTGGCTCTAAATTGAGGTCTAAATTCAGATAGAATGGATTTTTCATTTTAAAGTTACAGGGAGTTGACTGGTTTGGCAGAAGTCTTGCTAGGAAGGGGTTTTGGATTTTGGTTTACTGCTATGGGAATCACTAGGAATTGGAACTGGGCGTTCCTTGAAATGCAAATTTTTGCCAGGGGTTTTTGAGCATGGCCATGGAAACCCAGGAGGCTTAGGTACTCACTGGCATTTCCTACCCTTTCTTGTGGAACTCTGTAATTAAGGGCCCATCAGTCTGGAGTGGCTGATTGGAGAAACAGAGGGTTCTTTCTTAAGTGGAAATACACTTTCTCTGACTCAGATCTACACTCTGGATCTTGCTCTGAGTTGTCTTAAGTGTCAGGTTTAGTTAATTGTATATTCCTGGTGAGTAGGAAAACTAAAAAAAACCGCTTGCTTTTGGTTTGTTGTTTTGTGTTTTCTGAGGCTTGGATGGTTTTGTCTTGAACTCCAAGAAGGCTGGTGTAAAAGTTGAATAGGTAGCTTGAAAAATGTGAGTTATTGACTGGTAGGATTGGGTTCAGCATAAATAATCAGTCTGAAGGGAAGATTTGACTCACAGAAACCAAATTTACAGGTTAAAAAGAGAACAAACATTGTGTGGATTTGATTGAGCTTTACCTCACTTAAAAAAAATAATGAAGAGCTGCATGTTAAATTTTCTACAATGCCATGAATTATTATACTGAATCCAGTGTCATTAAATTGTAGTTTTTTGTTTCTTGTCAGCTATAACAATTTCTGCAGAGCACAATCGGTGTGAAAGTATGAATAAAATTCAGAGAGTAGCATCAAGGACTTCTGAGCTCAGAAAACTGAGTTTGGCAGTGCTAATTTGTATTAAAGTTGTTGTTGCATGACAGCAGGAAAAAGATTTAATGCTTGCCACCTGAATCAAGCCATGGAACATTGGTTTCTATAACTGCCATGAATTTGAATCAAGGCCAATATCTCTAAATTTGAAATAAACTGATACTCTGTCTTGAAAGAAGATACAGGCCACTTATGTTGCAGAAGGTATTTAGAAAATGTATTTCAATTTAATTTTTAGCAGTATATATCTTTCAGATTTTTAGGTACTTTAGCTCTGGCCTTTTGGGCTTTTTCTGTATTCCAGCAAGTTTGCAGCCTTTCAGTCATTTATTTATCAACTTCCAGTGTTGAACTAATACTGGTTTGCCCAAGACCATAGATGCTGGTTTTAGTCCCATTATGACTATCTGGACACTTACCTTAATCTGAAAGTAATTTTTCTTTTATATAGAACTGCATTAATGGAGAAAATCAGATTTCAAGCCAAGCAGTTACACTGTGAAGGTTTAAAGCCATCAGATATAAAGCTTGTACCAGAAGCCTAGTGTACCAATATTGCTTTTACAATGGCATGTAGTGTGATGGTACCTCTCTTTCTAAAGGATCCCCAAATGTTTTACAAGCAGCAGATCAAAGTTAGGATTTCTTTGCTTCTCTTCAGAAAACAAGAAAGCAAGAACTATATATGAAATTCTTTCCCATATCTGGACTGGCTTTGAATCTCCATGGAAATACTGTGCATTTAGCCACTGTAGAGATTATTTATCACTGTAACAAGAACAATTTCAATATTTACATAGTGAAACAAGATCCTTCATTTCTAAATGTAAATTAAATTTTGAATATCTCTCTGTGGCTGAGTGCCCAAGATCATGTGCAGTTTGAGGGGTGGAGGTGTGAGGACTAAGTAGCAACACTTAAACCCAGCTGCATTCTTTGTTCACATGCCCTCCTACAGGTAGTTTCCGTTTTTCACTGGGTACAGAAGGGCCTGGCAATCTATTATGTGGGAATGACTTAATCACCATCTAGCCTGTAATGTAGCAGCTGCTTCATAGCATGTAGGAGTAATACACAAAAATCTTGTGATGGAAGGGGGGAAAAGATACGGTATGCATCTGTAAGTGCTCAGGAAACTTGTAGAGGTAGAAGGCAGCTATTCCACTAAAATTATTTGATGTCTTTGTTGTCATATAACATACTTTCTTGGGTTGTCTTTCATGTTCCTGATGGAGCCCTGAGGATATACTCCATTTCAACCCTGTTTTTAACCTCTCGCTATGCTCAAAGACACAGCCTCCTTGGTGAGGAGGATGGGATTCTCTTCAGAGCCTATCAGTGCTGCTCCTTAATCAGCTGAAGTGGTGTCTGCATGATAACAGGAGGTACTAGTCTCACCCCAGGTTGTGCCCGCTTGGGAAGCTATAGAGAGGCTGGAAATTTAACCCAGATCTGTGGCATGGTAATACAGAGCATTACCTTTAGGCTAGCAGGCCTGGCTACAGTCCATAGTTGAAATTTAAAGTGATTTGAAAAAATGCATTCAATTTGAAATGCCCCAAGGTTTCTGTCATTTGTGTAGCTGGATCTCTTTCAAAAATATTAGGAGTTACTTTTTTTTTTTTTCTTTTGGTGAATATGTTATAAATATGAAGAATGATAAACTGCAGGGGTAGAAAAATAGACAGGAGAACTTCAACTATCAAGTGATACTGCTGTAATTTTTGTGGCTACATAGCATTAAGGCTGGGGACAACTGTTATTATTGAGCTCATGCCAGAGTCTTCATGAAACAAAAGTACATAGTTCATAATTTATGCCTTTTTCTTAATGTTATAGGAGGTAAACTTACGTTCCAGCCTTGCCTTTTCTCTAAGAATGAAGGCTGTTCTGCATTATTATTCAGCTACATGCCTATGTTTGTTTAGCAGTCTTTCTGTTACACACTTGCTGTCTTGTGTGTGTAGTGCCTAGTGCATTCTAGTGAGTTGTAACACTTAGAATTGTATGTAGCACATCTTACCAAGACAGCTAAGTACCCAACATTATTGCTTAACTTCCATGGTACTGTGTACTCTCTTCTATTATCAGATGTCCACATTACACAATGTATTTACATTTTGAGGAGTAATAATAATTTTAAGAAGGCTGAGTAACTAGAATTACAGAACAGCATATTTTTTGGGTTAAAGTTGTTTGGGATTTTTTCCTCCACAGCAAATGAAAAACAATGGTTCAGAAGCATGCAGAAACACTACCCTATTTAGCCTTCATCTTTTCAGCAATCCTGCCTGCAGCTGATAACCTTACATTATTTTCACATTTAAAACCCTTTGTTTTGGACTGCTCTCCTGAAGAATTTTAACATGATTTCCTCCCAAAGCAATCCCACTTTCCCCCCTTTTATACTTCAGTGCTCTTTTATAAGGATATGGCACAGTAAGGGTGGTGGACAACAGGCTAACAGGCATTCAATGCATATGGTTCTTGCTTTCTTAAAACAAAGACTTCTCTAAAGAATCCATTATCTTAATGCAGCTGATTGTCTTGCCTGGGATAATTTAATTTCTTTTATAGAGTTAGAAGAGAACAAATTTAAAAAAAAAAGGTGCTTCTCTCGACTGCTAATGCCACAAGCTCAGCCTGGACTTTGAAAATCTAGCTGTGCTCTTTCTGGTTCATGGATTGCCATCAACGAGGACTCCACAGCTGGAATTTAGCTACCATTTCTGCTGATGCATGAGCCAGAAGAGGATCTAGTTAGTGTACAGTCCCATAGCTGTACTGACTCTGTAAAAGAAAAGTAAAAAGTAGAAAGGAAATTGTTTCCATTAAGGCAATTATGATCACCCACAGAGAATGTAATGGGATGGTACCATGTTTAAAGAAATCTGTTAAATTTTTTTCCTTTTAAGTGGTGGTGACAGCTGCACCTCTTCCTCCCATTAGTGCATACGAAGAAGTAGATCAAAGTAATAGGTACACCTTGATACACAGTTAAAGATCTGTTTGGAGCAATCTTCCCTGCTTTCCAAAGTACAAGACTCCGATCCCAGTCACAAATGACGTGTGAAAAGCCAAGGGTGGCACGAGTTCTACCTTCTGGCATCATGTGCTTTAGAGATATTTCCACAGAAAAGATAACAGAATCCTGGCTTGTCCTGTTTTGATTTCTGTAGAAACTATAAAGGTTCACAGTGCTTGTTCAGTCTTACAGTTCTCATCACTCTGTTTCTATCCATTGTTGCTTGTAGTTTCTCTAGAGTAAATATTTCTGTTTAACCTGCAGAATTTGTAGTATTGACCATGGTATGTGGAATCTAGATGCCCAAATAATAATAATAAAAAAATAAACCCTAACAACCCCAAACCAAGGCAAAAGTAAACCAAAACAACAACAAAACCCCCTCTCAAGCAAACATAGCAGTGTTTTGAGAACTAGATAGCATTTGCCTACTTGAAACAGGGCATGCTTTTGGCAGAGCGTGTTGCAGCCAGTGTACTAATTAGTAGGCATGCAGAAAAAAGATGTGCATATGTTTATTATGGGTGGTAAAGTGACATTCTTATGTTCTGTGTTTTATTTTGTATGTATACATACACACAAGCGCCCAGTTGTAACATGCAATCACATGCCCAACGTGAAAGTGCCTCTGTGTTTGTACAGAAGTTTATGTACATGATGTGTTGTTACAGTTCCAGCAGGCTATGTACACATACCTCTGCATATCTGGTACATATTTTTATACTGATAACATCTGACACTTTCTCTGTTTCAGTGATGCCTTTGTTAGCATTTTGAGTACATATCCATCTTCAAAACAAATACAATGAAACTACTTTTGAAAAGTATTTCCAAAATTCTTTCTTTTTCTCTTCCAAATATAGCAATCCTCTCCTTTTTTTTGTGTGTGTGTCTTCGTTCTCTTACAGAGTTAAGTTTTTCTGACCCCTAAAATGGCAAGAATAAGCCCTTTGGCTAATTGTAGCTCTTCTGTGCAAAAAGATGGCACAGTTCTAAAGTTCAGTGTCTTTAAACTTTTCAGGGCTAGACTCAAAGTTTTTAGTACTATTGGAAAAGAAGTTAAATTTTAGAGGTGTTTATTCCTCTTTGTATGGCTGGAATAATCTAAAATGTATTTCCTCTTTTTTTTTTTTTTTTTTTTTTTTTAAGACTTTCCAACATTTTCAAAATTATTTTTGTGTAACATGATTTAATTTAATATAGAGAACTGTTGGGGCTTGGTGGAATTCTCTGTTAGTCTAGCATATTATGATATAAAAGTTTTATCAATTATTAATTTCATCAGTTATCTTGGATTAATTCCCAAACTTTGCTTCTTGTAAGAGGAATTTTTTCCTGAGTTCATGCTGGTGATACTTTCAAAGCCATTATGTTTTTCCTTTATATCCCCACCTGTGAAATAGCTCAGGTAGTAAGATTCACATTCATTGTAAAGTGAAACTGTAGGGTATTTCAGAAACAAAGGTTACTGTCAGTATCTGTATACAATCTGTTAAGAAATTTCCTTTCTTCTGTGGCTGATTTTTCCCTTTCCTGTGTTTAATTGGGAGTGATGATACATAGTAACCACAGTAAAGTACACAACGCTTGGTAACAGTGCAGCATTCCATCCTCCACCAGGGCTGCGGTGTAGAAACGCAGGTCTTGGGTAGGTTTCATTTTTGTAAAGTGAAGGGCAGGGGCTGCATTTCTGTTTTACACCTTGGCCAAATAAGTGGACTTCTCTGTGATGTAACCTCTTAAAAGCTGGAGAAGCTTTTCTGTATAGCTGCCCTGTGGTGCTGAAAGTAAGTTATGAATGCTGCTCTGTTTAAGAGCAGAAAGGTTTGCCTGGAAGAGAGCGGTGCGCCTGGGCCCCTTGCTATTGAGAAGATGCCAGTCAGAAATGAAAACGTCTTTCATGAAACTATAGTGAGCTTCCCTCTGATACAGTACAATAATGCAAGGCATTTTTAGCCAAAACCTGTTAAAAATAAGTATAATACCTTGGAAATGGCAAAGAAGAATTGCTCGTAAGGGGCTGTTTTAAGAGGGCACTGCCGAAAATATGTGTGGTTGTGACACAGTTTTAGAAGTGACAGGATTGAGAAGTTTAAGCCATTCCCCACCCCACCCCCCTCCCTGTCCTTTGAGATCTCCAGTTTCTTTTGCCTTTTGGTTACAACTACAAAAGATGTCTTCTGAGAAAAATGCTTTCTGCATGACATCAGAATAAAGGAATGTTCCACACTATTCAGCATGTTTAAAAGTATTGGTTGACTGAAATAACATTACATTTTAAATGAATTCTGAACAGAAGGCCAGTTAAGGGAGAAAACAGAACAGATCATGATTTTTTCCAAACTTTTATCTTTCAGAAACATTGATTTATTGGACTTTGTAGAAGTGTTTTTCTTTAAAATAATAAAATTATGCTGTGGGTAACAGCATAGTGAAATAAAGAGAACTGCTGTTTTGTCTTGTGATAGAATGTGTGTAGCCATAGGTAAGGGCTGAAGCATTTGGAATCAGAAAATAAAAATACATATATATATATACACACACACACATAAAAATTAAGATATTACTACAGATAGGAAAAATTTGCTTTTGTAAAACGTCTCAGGTGTTTTTCACTGTCAATTATTTTTATTCTGTCTGACTTTAATTTTTCATATACTGTTAATAACAAAAGCTAATTAGTCTCACAACTCATGCATTTGTAAGTGTTTATTTTTCTTGAGCAATAACGAGTTTGTTACTGCTTGCACACTGCCTGTTAGATGATTCTTTGGCATACTGTAATTTTCATTGGCACTTGGGATAGTCCAAGAAAGAATTGGAAGAGTGTTAAAAATAGCAAAAGAAAAAGGTAATGCTTAAGCAAATGTTTTCTAAACAAAGTATATGTAATAAACAGGAGTGATACTAGAAATTGTTTTGAATTAAGGATTGTACCAGTTATAAATGTAATGGCTTCATTGTCCAGAATGATGAAAACGTTAATTTAATTACTGTTTGTAGTGTTAATGAATAATTACTCATTACAGATCGAGGAATCTCTTTCCTTGTTAGGGAGAAATGGAGGCTTGAGGTGCACTTCAGTTCATAGGTGAGATGGAAAATTGAAGTTTACATGATCAGATTCATCACAAACCATTGGTACATTGCTGTGAAAATCTGCCTGAATTTGTAGAACAGAACAGTGGTCCAAATCCTGGCCCTGAGAGCTTGTGGTGGCAGGAATTTCACAAAGATGTATGTCAGCCTTATCCTTCACTGGAGGCATGGAAGTCTGGAAGCTGGGAGAGCTGCCAGTCTCTGTCATCAGTAAGATTCTTGCAGTGCAGCTGTGTTATGTGGGTACTGGCCATATGCTGCAGGTGTTACCTAGGTTTTAGTGTTGGTTATAAGACTCCCCTTAAATTTAGATTTCTAGTCAATGAAATAAAACCACTCTGGAGTGTATAATCTAAGCAGAAAAATGAGAACATATCCCTAGAGTGGCAGCATTAGCTTGAAGGAGAGCAAGCAAGGCTACAGGGAGGCACTTGCATTCCCAGCACCTTTGGGAGTAGAAGCCCAGGAGAGCTGGGAGACAGCTGAACCCAGGTGTCCAAAACACTTGAGTAATGTGCACTGAAGGGAACCAGGACATTACAGTAGGGTTTTTTTTCCAGAAATGCAAGTTTCCCTGTAAGTTTGTCCAGTAAGCATGTGTGGGAAGTGTGTGTGTGTGTTTTTATAAAGCTTGTGGAAGGAGAAGGGAGGAACAGGAGAGAAAGAGCTGCATGATAAGGGATGCTGCAATATTGCTAGCTCTCATCTAATTCTGAGTTAATGAGACTTGATGTTTTATTTGAAATCCCCTAGCATCCTGTGCTTATGTATTTCTTTTACCCTTCTGTAACAAGACTGAAAACCTTATAGGCTCAGAACCAGGAAGACTTATACTTGTTATTATTACTATTTTATTTTTATTTTATTATGCATCTCATGAGATTTTTATTGCTGCAGTTGGCAGCCCTTCTACTTTGGGTACCTATTCAATGAATCCTTGCAATGTCTCCCACCAGATGAGACACCACCCACATCTTGCAGCATGAGAAGCATCACAATGAGAAGCAAAACAGAGGAAGGGGACATACTACTGTCCTCTGTATGGGCTTTTTGCAGCAAGTCACATCTGCACAACAGAATATTTCAGATAGAAGACTTTTGCTGTCTTCTTTTTACCATAATCTCTGTGAATGATGAAGTTACATCTGATGCAGTCAAACAAGTTGTCATAGAATTATTTGGGGAGATACCTGGAATATACTTGAGGTGAAAAAAAAAAAGGAGAGAAAAAAAAATATATTGCTAGTTTTAACTTTGCATTTTGGAAATAAATACTAAAATAGTGAGGATAGCACCATCAGGCAGACAGCAGGTGGGCCAAGCAGCAGGAGGGAAATGATACTTGCAGCACCTGCTCTGCACACTTTAACACAAAAAAAAAAAAAAAGAAGAAAATTTGGTAGTTCCTGCATGACACCTACTTTTATTCTGGTATTTCATTCCTGTATTTTCTTAGTTCATCTTAAAATATATGGGAGGGAGATCTTGAGAGCCATACCACTTTATGCTGTGTAGATTTATGTGATTTTTATAGGCGTCACCATGCTACCTGAACTGTAGTGTGTTGTTTGTAATGCTAATAAATTAAACCCCTTTTTTATTTTCCTGATGGTGAGAGTCCACTACCATTATTCCCATTTTACAGATGGACAAAAACTGAGTACAGAAGCAGGCCAGCATCAATTCATAGCTTAACTGTAAACATAATTTATGGGTTACAGCTCAATTGCATAGAGGATGAAGCCAGTCCATAAAAATGGCTTTAGTTTCCATATGCTCTCTTGCTTCTCTGCTGGTTCAGTAACCCTGTACTTCTCTGAAGAATTTGCTGTCTGGTCTTATTTCAGTCAGATTAGAAACACATGCAGAGGTCAGAAAGTGCATCAAATATCACTGTGTCAAAGCAAGTGGCTAAACCTGTCCCTATTTTTCTTGGGCAACAAGCAGTAGAGAAGACAACAGCACACAAGCTCTATGCTGAATATTTGGTGCACAAGGATCAGCTGTGAGCTAGTCAAGGCAGGATTACCCAATAAAGTCTTTATTAGGGCCATTGTAGACAGAGCATGTGCAGCAAAGCAGCTGCATTTTACCAGTAGGCTTGTCTCCAGTTTGCTAGCTCCCAGAGCTGACTATGAGCTATTAGGGGATGTTTCTGGAAAGATAGTTGATCTTAAAAAATAAGAATACATTCATGAGTAAGCTGTCTGGTGTTAACTGGTTCTACTCTTCAGTCTGCTACAACTTGTTCCAAATGAGCTCAGGTAAGTCATTTTGCTTTATTTCTCTCAGCTTCCTCTTTTGTGGAGTTTTGCCCTGTTGCCTACCATGGATGCTACAAACATTACTTTACCCAAGTGCTTTGACTGTATGAGTTGCCATAAAATACAATGATACTATTTGTCTTATTAATTGTAGCTTCTTCCTCAGAAGTCCTCCATTACAGAATATAACACATGTAGGAATTTTTAATTTGACAGTAGAGTTAAAATGTATGGAGTAAAGAGTTGTTCTGAGTTGGCACGTGTATGGAGTAAAGAGTTGTTCTGAGTTGGCATAGTCTACTCTCACAAGGCCCCTACCCCCTCCCCCTCCCCCCCCCCGAGAGGGGTGTGGGGGGAAAGTAACACAAAAAAACTTCTGGTTGGAGGTAACTAATTTTACTGAGGTAATACACTGGCACTATTATCTTAGCCTGTTTGCAGAAAATGTGCAGCAAAATGCAGAGGCAGAAGCCAGTGATAAAACAGTTCCCTCCAGCCTGGGGCTTTTCAGTCTGGAGAAGAGTGAGAGGGGATTTAATAAATGTTTATAAATATCTGAGGGTTGGGTGTGTAAAGAGTGAGGGGACAGGCTCTTCTCCATTGCACCCTGTGATCGGTCAAGGGGCAATGGATATAAATTGCAGCACAGGAGGTTTCACCTCAACATGAGGAGGAACTTCGCTATGAGGGTTACAGAGCAATGGAAAGGGCTGCCCAGGGAGGTTGTGGAGTCTCCTTCTCTGGAGAAGGTTCTAGGTTCTATGGCCCTGCTCTGGCAGGGGGGGGTCCAACCAGCAGAAAAGACCAACACCCCAAAACTGGAAACCAGAACCAGCAATTGGAACAGAAAGCCTCTCATGTTGCAAGCTGAACTTCAAGCCCAAGGATACTTTGTTCTAGCCAGTGCTTTCATTTTGAAGCTGGCATGAGGGCAGCATGGTATTTGCTATCAGCAGCAGATTCAACTCAGCCCATGAGAAGAGCATTGAATAAACTAGGAGAGGCTGAGAATTCACTGTCTTGTTTGTCTCCTGCTGATTGTGATTATTAAGAAAAATGTATTTCTGCCATCAGAAGCTGGATAATAGTCGAGATGTCAGTAATATGTGTTTGAATGTTAAGTAGATTGTGCTACTGGGTAAAAAATGTGTTCCTTAACAAGAGGAATTTTCCTGTGTAAGGGCCCAATTCTGTAAATACATGCTCCAAGATGCAGTCTGTAATTAGTGGGAGGAGTCAAATTGCTAGCAAACAAAGGCTTCATAAGAATAAGTACTGTGCCTAGTGATAAGACCTACAGAACTGGGTCATATACAGTAGCAATTCTTTCATTCCTATATTGACTAATTAACATGTTTTCATTGGCCACCAATGGTTCAGGATTTCCCTGTGATGAAATGATATTTACCTTTACTCAAAGTCCTGGTTATCCAGGCTTGTATTTGATCATAGCTCTTTAGAAGTAGTATAGGTGCTGTTTTTCTTTTTATGTTTGCCTCATTCTGAAAGAGATGAAGAATCACTGAAGAACTGACCATAACTAAAGACAGCAAACATCATCTTGTCCGAGAACTATGACACTCACAGGAAACTCAACTACATCTTATTAGGGCAGTACAGAAACCCTCAGTTCATCACTAAGCTACAGCTGGCTTGAAACAAGAATTATAGATAGCTTGATTGAGTAGATTAACTAAGTGCCGTATTATTCTTCAAATGAGAGCTCCCACAGTTTATCTTCCAAGTGTGTGAAGTACATTTTACATAGCTGCTCTGTCATTGTGTGAATATTAATGAAAGAGTCCATTCTGCCTGCAAAAAGGTGCCTCATACCCACCTTAAGAGAACACTTTATGAAATGACTTGCATAAGTAACAACTAAATTTTTTTGAGTAAGGTCCCCTTTATCTCCTAACTGTGTATAAGCTGAATATTCATAGGGGAAACAAAAAGAAAAAAGTGAAACCACAATAATTCCTTGCTTGCAAATAGTATTTTATACATGTTTTTGAAAAGAAGTTACATGTTAGGTGGCAAACTATTATCAATACATAATTCAGGCAGAGTAAAGCAATGTGAAATTAGGACACATAAGTAATTCCAACAAGATGTTGAGAAGTTTGTTCCTTCTGTCATTCATTTCTAATAGTAAACCAGCTTTGCACATTGGAATACAGCAAGTCGAGGGTAAAAAGATAGTGTAGTTAGGAGGTTTTAAAGTTATTTTTCCCTGATTAAAAATAAATATGTGATTGAGTAGGTATAAAAGCTTTGTTGCAGAACACAGTAGTGTAGTTACAGAAGACAGGTTACTACAGATAGGCTATTGTTTGGCTCTTTTGCACTTCAGCAGGAGGAAATTTCCCTTCAGTATAGATTCTCTGTTGCAAGCTGACAGTCATTATGTTCAAGTGTGAAGAAAGTTTAGCCACCCTAACTTTAGCTATTCATTGCCTGTGAAGTTCTAATCACTGAGTCAGCTGAAGTCCTCTTTCTTCACAGGTCAGATACAGTGCTGATAATCAGCTTGAAAGCTTCTATAAACCTGGTTTACTTGATGAGGCACTGTCCTCATAAAGTAGAAAGGGAACTGGAAGTGGGGTGTTTCTGAGTTGAGCTTTTTTTGTGGGTTTTGTTGTATTTTTATTGGGTTTTTTTTGAGGGAGGCCTGATTTTAGCATGTACTTAGGTGATTTTGTTTCTTGGCACAGGCATTACAACTGCCTCTGCTGTTGCATGTAAATATCAACTTTGTGTTCTGCTCAGTAAGTAATCTCTCCTCCAGAACTTGCTATGAAACTATGTGTACAATACATACTTCCAATATCTTAATTTTATTATTTTTTTTTAAACACTTTACATTCTAGGGTCTATGCCCAGAATTACTTGTGGTATATATGTATGTATCTTTCTCCTAGCTGCTTGAAGTCTTCATAATTTTGGTGACCTTTATCCTTTTTTCATTTTTTTTTTTTTTTAAATATATGCCAAATTTCTGTTGGCATTATTTTAGCTGTTAAAGAAATGAAGTTTACAACTTGCAAAATGATATTAAAAAAAAAAATTCCTATGGGTGATGCTGACTTTTCTTTAGAGAAAACAGTGATGACAGTTCTGAGGTTGTGAATCTTCAGCCTTCTCATAGGGCATAAGCACAGCCACATAGTGTTTGTGAGCCTGGAAGTGAAGAGTATCACACAAACTGCAGACCACTGCGGAACTGTGAAGCTAAGATACTTGTCTGTGTGGTCTGTCCTTGGTATTGCAATGCATCATCCTTGTAAATTGATCTCATCTCCGAAATCCTTGTGCAGTTTAGGTGTAGGGATTGATAATAAGACCTTTTGTGTTTTATAAAAAAGGCATCCTAGAAAAGATGGACAAAGTAATTGTTTCTTTTTGGGTTGTCATCAAAATACATGACTCTCTAGCTGAAAGAGGAGGCTGGAGTGCTCGAGTGCTCTCTTTGCTACACACTGAGGGCTAAATGCTTTCTGACTCACACAATAGTAATGGCAAGTAATTGAGAAGCTCTGCAGGATGCAGGAAAGTTGTAATTTATGTGTGATAAAGACTGATGAACAGGCACATCATACCTTGCTGCTTTGATGCTGTGATCATGCCTGCTTTTCTTTGCCAGCACTATAGGTCCGTAAAGTTTCTCTTCCGGAAAGGAGGCTTCTCTTACTTCTTATTTCTACAGCTTCCCTTTCCTGCAGTCTTTCTGCTCTGTTCATCTGCCAATGTTGACAAAATCTTTTGCAGATTGACTTCCTTTGTGCCATATACCATAGGTTAGTAATTCTGTGCATCAGTTGAGGGGGAGGAGAGGAAGTGGCTTTTGCTCTGTAACAACATATCATACTGCTGTTTATAGTATAGCATTATAAAAGTAACCTAATGGGTTACATGTGGGTCAGCCTTCAGCCAACAAAATTCTTAGACATATGCTTTAAACTCTAATCCAGTGGATAATTCCAATGACTCCAATGCACTGCTCACCTACTGAAAATCAAGAATGTTTAAGTGCTGTTCTAAGCTGAAGTCTTTATTAGTAACCTGCATGTTATAGAAGTGCATTGTTCGGATACACAGGATATTCGTGTCATGAATTATTCCTTCGTGTTTCAGAGAACTGGATAGTATTTTTGTATCTGTCTGCTCTATTCATTTTTCACATGTTAATGACATTCATCTTGTCTATCTGTGGTGTTTTTAATGTGTCCGTCACCAGAGTATCTGCCTGTCTCTTCTGCAAAATAAATGCCTCTTGAGATAGGAACAGTAATGCATGGGTAATATTTTTACTTTTGTAAAAAAGGTTATTACTGAAAGATAGAAGCCTGCCTTCCCTCACTCCAATGCTTATTTTTTCCTAGTGACAAAATCTGCAGCAGAAAGCACTGAGCAAACAAGTTTATCAATTTGAACAGGCCAACTGCACAACTAAATGTATGTGAAACTTAACAAATCCCTTGGGGAAGCTGACTGTAAGAATTTCCTAGTCTGTGTCGAGTTACTGAGGTGCGACATGGTGGATTGAACTTAATGCCTTAGGCAAGCACAGTCAAATAGAGTTTAAGATTTTGCTGTGTCCATGAAGGGATCTGCTAGTAGTTGTCTAAATTAAGCTTTCAGAAGAGAATATAACACTATCATGAGCTCTTTCCCTTGAATATTTTGGCAGGTTATTCCGGTTTAAAAGAAATCCAACTAGGATTTCCTCTGTGTAAGCCTCATAGCAGTTGCAAAAAGATTGAAGGGTTACTTCCCTTAACAAGAACAGCAAAGTACTGGAACAGAAATTTTCCAGGACACTGTGCTGGCTGCTTTAAAGGCATATCATCTTAAGCAAAAATGAGGATCCCCACCTGTGTGGGAGTTGTCTGCTATGACCCCATTGGTGCAGCTCATGCTGAGGCTGTAGGGACAGCACACCTGCTTTCTTCTTGCTTCCATCTCTGTGAAGGGAAAACTGAGCCTGGTGACCAGTCTGGCCTTAATGACCTTTATGACCTTGTAGCAGCCAACCTGCAGAAGGCAGCAGCAGCTTATAAAATAGCCTGTACATGTGCTACAGAGTTTATATGAGACCTCCTAGTGACAGTGATGCTTCAGCTTAGAGTGGTGAAGAAGCCACTTGCTGTGCAAAGAATTGGAAAGCCACCAGGATGGAAAGGAAAAGCATAGGTACTTGAGTGCAATGCCCAAACCCAGGCAAAAGTTTGAGCATTTTTAAAGTGCTCTTAAGCAGAGGTGAGCTGGTGAAAGTTAGGAGGTTGTGATCAGCTATCTGCAGCACAGCTTCACCTGTAGATGACAGAGCTGCAGTGGTACCCCTGCCTCATGCCTGGCATGTAATGCAAGTTCTCAGAGTGAAGCTGGAGCTGATGGTAGAGCTGAGCCCTGAGTAAAGGGGCAGGATGTGAGCTGCATCAGTCATAGCTCACAGTGGCGGCAAAGCAAAGAGGAGCTTTGGAGTTCAAAATTCAACTTCTTTCTTGAAAAGAGGCTGGAAATCTAGATTTCACTATGTGCTGTTGGCCCTCAGTTCTCACTTGGGATGTCCATCACCATTTCTTCTCTAGTGTGTACATGCACAGCTGGAAGTGGTTTTAGGACTTCCTGTGTCACTCTTCTTTCACAAAGGACCCAACTTTTTAGGTCACTGCAGTGTAAATAGATAATTTGCAAGGTAGCTTACCTGTGAGGCATAGAAGATAGCATGCTCTTTTCACTGCCAACGAGGACAGCATTCATTGGCTTTTTCCTGAAGTGTCCAGAGATTTGGAACTGAACAATTGTCTCTGACTCTTTGGGTACTTTTGTTTTAGCTTGTTCACAGATTATTAATTTTTTAAATTATTATTTTGTTGTTCATTTAAATTGGCTAGATGGCAAGTTTACCTTGTTGCCTGCTGAAGCTGGGCAGGAAACATTAAGCAAGTACATACTTGCAGACTCTATATTTAGATCATAATATTCCTTTAGCTCTTTGTATTTCCAGTATTGATGGTAATCTCATGCCCTTTTGTCATGTGTGAACTCAGGACCTCCAGCAATTAGCTAGAGTCAAATAAATATCATAGGATATAAGAATGATGCTGACCTCTCCAGCTGAGTGATATGTTTACATTGAATCCCTGCTTTCATAGTTAGATGGCAGGATGTGATGAGTATGTTTTTCATGCTGTCCTAGAGAGACTGTTGGTCAGGTGTTGAACATGAGTGCCAGGGGTCTGTATGCTTCAGTTGCTAGTTCCAGGGATATGAGGTGCTGCTCCAAAACATGTAGGAAGAGGGAGTTATCCATATGAGCAAGCGTGTTTAATCTGTCTCCCAATGCTCAGAGCAAGCAGTAGTCTGCCGGCATGGTGACCAATCCCTAGAGGTAATTACCATAATTCATTAGCAAAGCCTCGC
The DNA here is from genome assembly GCF_027791375.1 of Indicator indicator. Lineage (NCBI taxonomy): Eukaryota > Metazoa > Chordata > Aves > Piciformes > Indicatoridae > Indicator > Indicator indicator. Next base: position 43,466,277 of record NC_072013.1, read on the forward strand.
TTCCTGGATGATTTGAGTTGATTAGTAGGCAGTTCTTTCTGTCACCTTTTTTGGCTGAGCATTCAGTTAGAGGTTTCAGACTCCAAAGTCTTAATGGATTCCCATGTAGCACTTAGCCAGCAGCAAGAAACAGCTAAGATCTAATCCAGCCTGTTGTTTTTCATGTAGCCTTTGGGTCTTGGTGCAAGGGTTAGTGGGAACAAGGCTTTTTAACTCAAAAGAGTGAAAAATATTTTTTCCCTTTCTTTCTTTCTGAACCTTATGACCTTGATACATCAGCTGATTACAGCTGACCACTTATGGTGAACTTAGGGTAATTTGTTTCTCAAATGCTGATAACACTGCAGGACATTGGAGATCTTACTGAAGAAGGGTAGGAGCTATGCAAGTTTTCTGTGGGACTGAGAACCAATGTATATTGATACAAGCCACTGTTCTTCAGGTAGAGAATAAAGCTTCTTGTCTGTTAGCAATGTGTGGCTGAAAGCTGGTGCCTTTTATTTGCTTATGTGTTTTAGTAGACAGTAGGTTGTAGTAGGAACCTGTAAGACATGAGGCTTTGGTAAGATCCCAGTTAAATCAGAGGATGTACCTGTGACAGTGAACCCTATGCTTGCAGATTTTGAGCAGGGCTTACTGACTGTTCCTATTTGTGGATTTCAAGGATTTCTATCCTTTTTTTTTTTTTTCTTGGTGTGTTTGGACTGAATCATTGGGCTGTTCACCAGTCTTGTTACTGTCTTGTTCAAGCTAATGTGAATTACAGGCAAGATCCTGTAATTGTTGCCTAAGGATGTAACACTTCAAATTTTTGTAATTTTACACAATCACAGAACTGTCAGGGTTGGAAGGAACCTCAAAGATCTGGTTCCAACCCTCCTGCCATGGGCAGGGATGCCTCACACTAGATCAGGTTGATCAGAGCCCCATCCAGCCTGGCCTTTAAAACTTCCAGGGATTTTCTTTTATTCTGCTTCTTATTTAGTTATAAAACTAATAAATTGTAGAGTATAGAGGTACACTTGTGAAGAAAGGCTGAAAATGCTCTCCTTCCTTCCAAAGTGATACTCTTGGGAGGAGGGGAAAGTGGGATTCCAGGAGTGGAAGATTGACTTTGTATGGTATAGGAGTACTAAAATAAATTTGTGAAGCTGGCTCAAGATACAAAGTTGTGTTAGGTCAGAAACTAGCAAGCAGCAAAGTTGTTTCCTTCAGCAAGGTGTCATGCATAGGTGGCTTAAATGACAGATTATGCACAGACTTTATACATTAATTGAATCCAGTTATAAGTAATGTACACATTATCTGATGTTACAGATTTGCTTTGAATACTTTCAAAAAAGATGCTGGGAATTGAGTACTCTGACTGTGTGCCTGTCTAGTTGAAAATGGTTGAAAATGGTAAGAAGACAGGAAAGAGAGTTTTGTGCAAAGGAAATTTTTATTGCCATCCGGAGGTATTAGTCCATCTGTAGCCCCCCAAAATTAGAGTTCAAGTCTTGTCAGTATTGGCAGGTTTAGCAGTTTGACATTAGGGCTGTACTACGTTTCTTTGGGACCTGGTGTATACAGTGTTTTGCCTTGGGCTGTTGTTATTTACTACTGCAAGGACTATTTCCTGTCAGATGATTTTGTAGTGTGAGTTACAGGATTTCAATAAAGCTATGGCCTTGGCCTTTAATCCAGTTACCAGAGATCTATGTTTTCTATCTGTGTAGTCCAGAGTGGCATTTGCAATGTAACAAACACTTTAAAGATTTCTGGCACTTAAGAATGTTGTTCTAACTTTGTGTTTCTTCCCTAAAAGAAGTTCACATCTTATTCATATTAGAAATTTAAATATCTAAAGTAACCTGACTAGCATTATTCACCTTAACAGTGTCCTGGCTTTAAAGAAAGGATTTTGTGTCATGCTGAAAGGACTTGACAATATTCTTTCTTTGCACACAAGGAAACAGCCAAAGTTACTGTAAAACCTAGTATTTCAGTGAATTGGGGTGTATTAATACTTGTATATTTTGGAGTTTGTATCTAATAGCAAAAGGAATTCTGTAACATCACAATATATTAATATTTAGTTGCAACTGAAATGCTATGAAAAGGTAAGCAAAAGTAAGATAAGCAATTTTGGACCCCGCACTGCAAGAAAGACACTGAGTTTCTGGAGCATGGCCAGAGAGGGGCAACAAAGCTGCTGAAGGGTCTAGAGAACAAGTCTTATGAGGAGCTGCTGAGGGAACTGGGATTGTTTAGTCTGGAGCAGAAGAGGCTGTGGGGGAACCTTATCGATCTCTACAAAGGAAGTTGCAGTGAGGTGGTGGTTGGTCTCATCTGCCTAGTACCAGGTGACAGAATGAGAGGAAAAATTTCTTTCCTGAAAGGGTGGTCAGGGATTGGAATAGATTGCCCAAGAAAGTGGTGGAGTTGCCATCCCTGGAGGTGTTCAAGAAACATGTGGACATGGGTTAATGGCTATGGTGGGCTTAAGCGGATGGTTGGACTTGATGATCTTGGAGGTCTTTGCCAGTTGAAACAATTCTGTGATATTTATACATTTAAATACCTATACTCAAAAGTCTTAATAAAATGATTTTATTTAATTACAGTACAAGCAGCTATAGAATGTAAAGGTCTGAACTGACTTTAAATCTTTCCTAGTTATGGGGCCCTGCTAGAGCCCTCTGGCACAGTGAAGGATTGTGCCAGATGCAAAGCTTGCTCTAAGCTGAAGCTAAATGAATAGACAGAGCTGGAGGGGCCTGGAAACTGGCAAGGTGTGGCGCTGCCTTCCACCCACTGATGAAGAGATCTGGCCAGCTTCCCACTGAATAAAGATGGTGCAAAAATCTGTTGCATCCTGGACTAGTGGTACAACCACAGCTGTAGGACACATTGAGTTTCAGTTATTTGCAATACATCCTACCAGGCTTTCCTGTCTATCCTGTTATCAGTACTATTCTCTTAAAATTGTCTGCTCTTATAATGTGTTCATGTTTAAAGCATCAGGAAATGAAAACTTTTGCCAAACTTTTATTTTAGATGTTTCAGAAGTTTGCAGAGCAGCATGTTCCGTTTAATCTAATGGGCAACTGACATACAACAGGATGTATAATTATGAACTAGCTAATTTATTTGCAGCTAATGGGTAGTAAAGAACACATACTTGTTAATAACAGATGTTTCTCATCAGGAATTTTCTATCAACATTTTCCCAAACATATTAGGAATTCAAAAGTTTCAGTCACTATGTAAGCAAATTTATTTCTTGCTGATTTGTGAAACTAGTTGGGGTATGAAATTTAAGCTGTTTTAGTTGAGTTCATGATTGGTTTTATTCCCCAGCTGAATTGATAGGACTTCTAAAATTGGGTGTTCCAAAGGCTAGTGGTTGCAAACTCTGCTTTAGGCAAAGCAATGCCCTGTTTAATACACAAGTCTGCCAGAGCACTGATAGGAAACAAACACAAACCCCTCTAAATATCATAGAAGTGAGGCTGGTGACCCAGTAAAGGGAATATTTTTTTAGTTTCTGCAGCTTTGTAACAGAAATGTATGAAAAAGAAAAGACTGCATGTGAGGTAGTGTGCTATGAATAAGGATAATCTATTCTGAGCGTTTTCCCAAATATGTTACCTTCCCAAGAACTTCTGCATCTTTGTCCCTCTTCTATCCTCCTTCCTTCCTTCCCAGTATTTATAAACTGTTTAATCCCCTCTCAACAGGTGCATGTAACTTTCACTGACCCCAATGGTAATTACTTATGCCTAGTGCCAAGGAAAGAGGACCTCTCTTGGGGTCAAATTCACTTCATTTCTGTAAAGCTATGTAACTGTCAGGTCCAAAAATTCACTACTGCACTCCAGGACCAATGTGTTAAGGCTACACAGGGCACACAGACTTACAAGTCACTCCTCCAGTCACTTGGCCTTATTTGCCTATCTCCAGCATTTCCATGGCTACAGTTTGGGTAATTTTCAGTTTTTGATGAATTTTCCCATTGACTTTCTGGCTGTCAGGAGTTTGTGTTGCTTTCAGAGGATGTAATGTCTCTCATGGTTAAAGACTCTGGGCTTCAAGAAAGTGCACTTCATTATACTCAGAGAACTGGGGGGTAGTTTTCTGTAGGAAGCAAGTGCATGTGAAAATAGTCCACAGTGCTGTGGAAGGCTGAAGCACTAACTTTGCTGATACAAAGAAAAGGAAGTCCAGATAACTAAACAAAAGCTCTTCAGTGGCCTGAAGACTTAAGGGATGTTACCAGAAGCTGAAACTGGGTGAAGGTGTTGGGTGGTAGGTTGGACTTGATGATCTTGAAGGTCTTTTCCAACCTGATTAATTCTGTGAGTCTGTGAAATTATTGTGGATGGATATGAAGAATGCTATGGGCAAGTGGAGATAAAGTTTGAAAGACCTGGACACAAAGTGGAGCTCAACTAGTAGGAGACAGCTTTGAAAAGGAAGGGTGAGGAAAGGGCTTATTCATTGCTTAGGGAATAGGTAGACACTGATAAATGCCTTGGTGTTCACAGAATAATTTGTTAGCTTCTTGCTGCTTAGTTTTCACTAGAAGTATTAATGAATGTTAGATGGTTTACTATTAACACCCATTATGAAGTGTGAGAAAGTTAGATATTTACATGAAAAATGGAGGAATTGTCCTGGGTTCAGCTAGGATAGGGTTAAGGTGTTGGGTTGTGTGTTTATTAGGTTGGTTTTTTACTTCAGAAGAACCTGAGAGGCCAAGATAGGCAACTAAAACAGTCAATGGGTGCTCAATGCCATACTGACATCATGCCCACTATATAAGGGAAGGGCTGACCAGGGTAGGCTTGGGTGCTTTGAGCAGGTGATTGTGACCTGGTGGAAGGGGCAGGATCAGGCCAGCACTGTGTTTTGTATCACTCACTGTATGTATACATACTCACTGTATGTATTATTTCATTGTTGTTATTCTTCTCCCTTGTTGCTTTTTCTTGATGCTGTTCTCTTAAACTCTTATCTCAGCCTTCTTAAGGGGTTTGCCTTTTCCTCATGATTTTCCTTCCTGTCTCACTGATGGGACTGGGATGGGATGGGGTAAGGGTGGGGCAGTTGTGTGAGCAGCTTCATGAGGATCAGCTGCTGCCTGGGTGTGGCACACAAGAGGAATGAAGGATACCTAGGTAAGTGGGGTTGTGGTGTGGGGTTTTGTAAGTTTGAATTTTTTAAATAACTAATGGTATTTATATAAGAGAAACTGAGAATTGGCCAGGCTGCTTCCATGAAAACTCTTGGAGAGCCAATGAGCTTCCTGGCATACTAGCAGGTGTAGGGTTGTGCTCAAACAGCTTACTTCAGCACGCAGGTCACTTGTGCAAGATCTGACTCTAAGCCTCAAATAGTGACTAGAGATGATTCAAGGTTCCTAGTGGAAGCAGAGGCTTCTCTGGCAGTGCCATTCCATAGATGAAATTCTCATTTAAGCATTTAATAGGTCTCCTGAGAGAAGTCTCAGTGAATATGGTCTCCTCACTGCTGCTGAGAGATGCTCTTCTCACTCAACTTCTCTTTAAACCTTATGGACCTAGGCAACAGCAGATCAGTCAGCAAACTTCAGGTTTTGGAGAAACACTCATTGCTCAGAGGCATCTGGAAGATAACAAAGGCATATGTAACAGGCAACATGATTTCTTTGTAGGACATGTGGGTATGGCATGCGATAGGATACCATCATTCTTGTGGTTAAAAATCAGATGCCTGCATATGCCAAAGGTGGAAGTCATAGACTGCAAATGTACCAGGTTTCTAAAAACGTGTTCAGACTTCTTTGCAAGTTCAGTTTTCAACCACTAAGAGGGCTGATGAGGGCCTGGCTGTTTGTTCCCTCTGTGTGTAAGAAAGGTGTGTGTTTTGCCAAGTGGAGCATTCAGTAATGAATATGCCTCCAAAAATTCTGATTTTTGTGTTCACCAAGCCATCTGAGTGTTATAGGCAGTAAGAGACAGCTTTTTGATGACAGCTGGGTACTAGTGATAAAAAGCAAGTTAAAGCAGTGCTGTATAGGAAGATGGGTTATTGCATCCAATCTGTATTTGTTCAGTGGTTATGAAACTGATATTGCTAGAAAGGATTTGAATGTGTTAAGTAGAAGGGTTAAAAGAACTTGAGCTATAAGCTTAAGGCAGGATTGTACAGTGAAACAAAGTGTTGTAATTCTGTTCAGTGCTTAGGAAGTAAAAAAAGTAGATATGTGCTTTTAGATTCTAGTCCTGCACTCAAATGCTCTCTGCAGCTCCTACTTCTGCAAAGCCTGAGAAACACAAGCAGAGATTTGGAGCAGGATGCATATCATCATGGAAGATCAAGGCCTGAGCTGGTTTAGCCATTATTATGAAGAACTTCTACCAAGAGCTATCATCTGAATTTGTGCTATTTTTCAAAATTTATCATGATTCTTGTACTTTTGTGGTGCCTTTTGTGAAATATCTCAGTGGCTTGATCACCAAATGGTCTGCAGAAATTTAGAAGCAAAACTCTATTTGAATTTATGGTAGAAATGACAATATTTTGATGATTTACCCTACAGCTGATTTTGAGGCTGTCCTTTCATATCTTTAATCACATAGATCATCCAGTGATGCAATAGGTGTGGCTCAGCAGAGGACGAGGTCAGACATTGACTTGGGTAGCTGATGGATTTTGCTCACTGTTGGCTGAACCCTGGCTGTAACATGGTTGTATTTTTCTGACAGTGGTCTCAGAATAGTATAAAAGCTGAGTGAAGTTACAGTTAGTAATAATAGTCATAGGGAGTGGGAGATAGTCTGCCAGGTTCACTTCTGTATGTCTAATGCTGACAGTCTGCAGGATGGAGCATGTTGACTGGTGCCTCTGTACAGCATCAGCAGGGAAGGAGAGCTCCCTGTACCTGTGCCCCTTGTGTGAGACACCCAAGCACTGCAGAACATGGACTTTTGATTTGTTTGGTGTTTTTTTTTTCCTGTGAGATGAACTGTTACATAAATAGCAGCTGCATATAAACAAAACAACCATTTTGGTTTCAGTTGCATTCAAGCAAAAAGGAAGAAAGAAAACCCAACCCCAAACGTTTCTAGAGTGGAACCAGAAGCATAAAGGAATTACTTTCAGTTTCTTGTCTTCTGCAGACGTTCTAGAAAAGCAATAAAAACACTGAAAGGATGAGAGGTACTGTTTCTACTTGCAGAGGATGATGAGGTAGGGAAGTGAAAAGGGGTGTGCTTATAGGTGAAGTGGAGAAATGAGGCAGCAAGGGAGGAGTTGTAGAGGGGCCAAGGTATTTTGTTTAAATACTGTAGCCCTTCTGAGGAAGCTGCTTTGACAGAGTATATAGGTATGTGCATATATATGTACAAAGCAATGGGAAGAAAACAGATGAGGAAATTGTGGAAGACAATGTTTACAGCTAAAGACTAAAAATCCCTCTTTTGGCCCTCTGTGGCACTGCACACATGTAAAAGTAGTTTAGAGAACCACTAATTTGAAGTTTCTGTACTTGCAATGACAAGTTGTGGCTAATGGATGAGCATACACAGTACTATAGTATGCCCAGATAATTTCCTATATTGTGTATTAAAAACCCAACAACCAAAGCACACCGAACTTTATGTGATTATTTGGAATGTGATAAAGGTTAGTTCATTAAACAGCACATGATTATTTGTTCTGTTAAGAAACTAAGCCTATTAAACTGGGAGAAAGCAAATTTGTTCTTATATGCGATGGAGCTGTCTTAAATTAGTAACCAATGAGACTTAGCCTTATAAAGGAATGAATTCACTGATGAAAATTTGTGTTTGTTTCTTCTATGCCATGTTAACTTTATGGGTTAAATTGATTTCCTAGAACAGCAGCAAGCTGTGCTTTTAAGAAGCTTCCCCCCCCCATATTGGAAAAGGGTAAATGCTGCAGTGCTACTTGAGGGTCTACAATGGTAGTTCATGTAACTAAAAATCACAATACTAGAATCAGTTGTAAGATTATTTTTTGTTTTGATAAGAAATAATTTACCCTCATTAGGAAAAGTAATTGTCTTTTTTTTGGGGGGGGTGTGTGTAAATGACAAGTACCATGTTGCTGGTTGTCCCACTCCTTGTATGTGTGTGTATCTGATTTTTTTTTTTTCTTGTTTAACATTGAATCCTGGAGCATAACATCATGTGTTAAAGAGTGTCCAATATAAGCAGTAGTATTTTGCAGAATTTTTTTAGCATCAATTTAAATTATTACACAGAATACAGGAATGTTGACATATAGGTCTTATTTGACTTTTTTTCAGCACTAAATCTAGGCTGTAAGGGAAATATGAGGGTGCCAGTTCTCCTGACTATGTCTGTGAAACCCCACTGACGGCCCTGGGTTGCATCAGTGCGAATGCAGAGGTGCAATTTGAGTATACTTAAGAAGTTGAATAGATGAAGCCAATAATGTCCCAGTGGTCCTTTGAGTTTGGCCCCATGAAATTAATTTCCACCTCAGCTTGTACACAGAATAAATTAATTCATACAGACCCAGTACAGCTCTTCTATAATCTGTGTAATTGCTTGTTTATTCCAGCACCTGGTAGGTCTCTTTATCTCTGAACTTTTGTGCTCTGCAATATTAGCTTGTCTAAAGCTGTAAAATTAAAAGTTACTTAAGGATTTTATTGAGCTGAAGTGATTGTGTTTTCCAGCCATAGAGGGTTTGTTTACTTAGCAGTGATTCAACCCCACCCAGTTGTAAGGCCAGCCCAAGCTGTTATCACACAATAGGACTTGGTGTTTGACCATAACTGCACGTCTCACTCAACAGGCAATCAGCATTTTAATTAGTGATTAAAGGAAAGTCATTGTACTCTAGCTGCTTTATCACAATAGCCTAATAATTTTGTGTTGAATAAATAGATAATGCAAAAGGAAAACCTCCCCTCATAATGTTGTTGTCATTAAGGACTCTTTTACTCGTTTGTGTATGTATTAAAACACACATGACATGAATAGAGGTAATTATAATTGCTACAGGTTTTTTGGCAGATTAGCTCACTCTTTTTTTTTTTTTTTTTCATTGTAACTCTTTTTCCTTTATAATGCCACTCCAAAATGAATGCAGCATTTAAAAGTTCAGATAAAGGTAAGTAGTGGTGGCTCTGGCTCATGAAGGTGTGTGGGTGTGAATGATTGATTTGCTGTGTGCATCACTGGAATTAGGTAACTTGCATCATGACTGTGATGTACTGTGTAATTGATGCAAGCCTTTTCATAGCATTCTGAGATTGAAATCAATATTTATTTGGAGTGCAACAAATGTAATAAGCTGCATTTCTCATGTAAGCATTGGCCTAGCTCCATTTTTAGTTCGGTTTTCACAGAATCAAACAATATTAGGGGTTGGAAGTGACCTAGAAAGATCAGCTAGTCTGACCCCCCCCTGCCAAATCACCCAGAGTAGGCCACACAAGAACCTGTCCAGGTGGGTTTTGAATGTCTCCAAAGAAGGAGGCTCCACAACCACTCTGAGAAGCCCATTCTGGTGTCTTGGACCTTCACAGTGAAAAAGTTTTTTTTCCTTGTGTTCATGTGGAACCTTCTGTGCTCCAGCTGAGAAGAGCCTGGTTCCTGACACTTGCCCTTCACATCTTTATAAAGATGTGAAGATTCATGCTTATAAACATGCATAAGATCACCCCTCAGTCTCCTCTTCTCCAAGCTAAAGAGACCCAGCTCCCTCAGCCTTTCCTCATAAGGGAGATGTTCCACTCCATCTTTTTTTCTTAATCATCACACATTCAGAAGCAACCGGTACATCTTCTTGGTTTGGTTAAAAATTAGGAGCATGCAAACAAGATACAGAGAACATTCTGAAGCTGAGTGCTTTTTATTGTGAAAGGATGGACACTTTATTCAGAACTTCATTAATTTACCACTACAAATATTCTTCATCTGCATATCACATAGATAGGAGTTGCATGTCAGTAAGCTTCACTGTGCTTTTAACTATATTAACAGTGAATATCTGCTACTAAAGCACGCAATAGTTTGGAGACAGTTAAAATCTTGTATTTTGTGTACCCAGGGGGTAGATTTTTCTCAAAGCAAACAGGTTATTGCAAAATTAGAATGCTATAAATACAAAATTTCATTGATTTACAGCAGGGATGCACCTCTGATGCTTGAGAAGACTTGGTATGAGGTGTTTGTGATCTTTGGCTTTGTTTTGAATAGAACTACTCTTAAATTATAATGAACTCAACCATTTCTCATTATAGGGCACAATAGCTACAGGGACAGTGTCAAATGGATTATTTTGGGTACTTTGCACACCCCAAAGGTTTTGATAACTTTAAGCAGGGAGTTTTGAATGCAGTGCCAATTGTCATCAACTATTGCCTTGCTAAGCTGTTGTGTTCAGGTATTAAGGTTGAGAGAACTTTGATGGCAGGGGCTTTCTGTGGTCTCATTGCTCCTGGATGTGCTTTTTAAGTGTTGCAGTTCTTGTTTTTAAGAGTCAGCACCCACTCCATGCTCTCTGGATGCACTCTTAGTAATCCTCTCTGCTGGCAACTTGGGAGTGTTGAAATAACATGCTAACCCACACCTGGCTTGATACAAGGAGCTCTCAAATAGATGAAGTGGTGATTTGCCAGTAGATGTGATGTTAAAACATGTTTCATGTTCTGTGCTTGAAAGTATCAGAAGCATTATGTGAATCATGTAAAGGACAGCTTTTATGTATGGCTGTTCCATGTGAGGTGAGGTTTATGTTGTGGGTTTTTGTTTATTTTTGTTTGCTTGTTTTTGTTTGGGATTTTTTTTTGGGTGGGGGTTGGGTTTGGGTGTTCTGGTTTTGGTGTTTTCATGTTTGGTTTGTGGTTTTTTTTGGTGGTGTTTTAGTTGTGGTTTTTTTGTGTGTGTATGTGTGGGTTTTTTGTTTTGTCTGTCCCTCCTTCCTCATCCTCCCTAACAGATGAAGTCCACAGAGACTTTTAGACTTTCTTCCTGCTGAAGTAGGAGTTAACTGCTATTGAATTTGTGGGCATTTTTTTTTCCCAAAGGTGGTTGTTAGTGAGTTTGTGAGGACTGAATTACTAACACATATATTGCTTTATAGGCTTTTTGAAGTACCCATGCAAATACCTTACCTGCTCAGAGCACACATTGTGTTTTAGTCTTTTTTTGTTGTTGTTGTTAGCTCTACTTTTTTTTCAGATTGCTAGTAAAAATATTTTTTCTGCTTTTTGCTGCTGGGGATATTAGTGTTGCCAGCTGTTCAGGCTTGTATCACCTTTCTTGATGCTTTAGAATAGTACTCTGTGAGACCTGATGAGTTTATATGCATTTAGAGTGACAGGTAAGTTGAGGCATTTATAATGACAGGATTCACAGGGAGAATAACCTTGGCCCATTTTGGTACCATGGCAAACGTGATTTAGCTGGAAACAAATGGAAGAGTAGGGGAGAAAACCCAAACTAAACAACTTCATGTTCTGTACAGAAGGACATAACCAGAATTAGTCTTAATTTTCTGCTTGCTATTCAAATTCTATCTGTTCGTCTTGCACAGTATAGCAAAAAAAAAAAAAAGAAAACAAAACCCCAAGAAAATCCAAACCCAAGAAAGAGAAGTCAACTCTCTTGTGAATGATACTCATAAATGTGAAGTACAGTTGTGTGTCAGGCTTTTATGTTTTCCTTGTTAGTGAAACAATAATGGGTGGAGATTTTTCCCATGTAATGACAGGTGAGTTACTGTAGTCACTACTCTAACCATAAAAGAGTAATTTTAAAATACGTGATTCCAAAGAACACAAAAACTGTGTGGTGTTACTGTGATACCTGTCATGTTGGTGATAGCAGTTGGGTGCTGTGTTGTGCCTGGCTCCAGCAGCTGTGCTGTGTCTGTCTCCCCAGCGTTGCTTGTAGCTGGAGCAATGCCTTGTGGGTGGAGTGGGTTGAAAGGGAAGAGCATTGGCAGGGGAAGGTGAGCCCTTTACTCCAAGTGAGGACAGAGCTGTTCTGGCAGCTGGTAACACTGAGCATATAGATCTTATATGCTTAAGAGTGAGAGACAGGGAGGTTGGGGAAGGAAACGAAGACCATGTCGTTGTGCTGTGAACCTCCATGATTAAGGCTCCCTAGGCACAGATCCTTTGTAGGTGGTGACACAGAAGTCACCATGCCAGAACTGTGAGCTGAGAAGTTGGAGGGTGAAAGACCCCTGCTAGGATGTGCAGTCCCCTGAACCTCCAGTGGCTTTTTTTCCCTTAGCCCAGTAAATTATCATATGACAACTATTCTTTTCACTTGGTAGTTCATTTTCATATTGCTTAAAGGCTAAGAAATATCTCTGTGCTGCAGAAAGCAGCTGCACATCTGGGAGAGGTTTTAGTGTTGTTGGATTTACTCGCAGACCAAGGCTCAGTTATCTCCCTTCATGAACAGTGTGACAAGCTCATTATTTATTTATTAAAGAATAAAGTAAAATTAATATGAAGCTTGGTATGATATTTGCAGTGACCAATAGCCAAACTACTGCAGAACTGCATCTATTTCTCTGCTTCTTTCTTTTGGCTTGAGGTTTTGATATAATGAGCAAACTCTCCTGTAACAGTATATAAATAAAGCAAAGCCCTCTCTGCTGTCATCATTATATAATATGTTATATATACATAATCAATACCTGTGAGAGCAAGATGAGCATTACATTGTGAAGCTTTCCTAACAATGGAATCACTAAATTAGATGAGTTTTCCAATATCTGGTTTGTACCTTTAATACTGTAATCACTTCTGGCAGATGGTAGTAAATATGAGTCTTATGCTCTTCATAATACTGCTAACATTAGTTTAATAGTAACTTAAAACTTGTATCAGGCAGTACAGGATGTTAGGGGTTGGAAGGGACCTCCGAAGATCGAGTCCAACTCCCCTGCCAGAGCAGGACCATAGAATCTAGTGCAGGTCACACAGGAATGCATCCAGATGGGTCTTCAAACTCTCCAGAGAAGGAGACTCCAAAACCTTTCTGGGGAGCCTGTCCCAGTGCTCTGTGACCCTCACAGTGAAGTTCCTCCTCGTGTTGAGGTGGAACCTCCCATGCTGTAGTTTATATCCATTGTCCCTTGTCCTATTACAGGATGCAATGGAGAAGAGTCTGTCCCCTCCTTCTTGACACCCAGCCCTCAGATATTTATAAACATTGATTAAATCCCCTCTCAGTCTTCTCCAGACTGAAAAGCCCCAGGGCTCTCAGCCTCTCCTCATAGGGCAGTGCTCCAATCCTGTAATTATCCTGGTAGCTCTCTGTTGGACTCTGAGTAGATCCCTGTCCCTCTTGAACTGGTGAGCCCAAAACTGGATGCAGTATTCCAGGTGAGGTCTCACCAGCATGGAGAACCTCCCTGGATCTGCTGGACACACTCCTCTTAACAGGAGTTAAGCTCCCCAGGACAGCATTGGCCCTCTTGGCCACAGGGGCGCATTGCTGTTACAAGTTTTAGTATCATGAGTCAAATGGCACCCTCCACTCCTCCCTCCTGAATCTGCTCCTATCATACATCCTCCACATGTATGGGGGAGAGGTTAGTTGTCTTTTAGTTTTAAGTTGTTCACATGTGGCTTGGGTGTCTCTTAACTGGTTATCTATTTCCTCTGCAAATAACAGGGAAGAGCAGCCTTATAGACTCCTGTTGTCCCTGGTCTTTTGTAATGTTGCTCCTCCTGTGGTGTATTCCTGCTGAGATTAAATGTGGTGGCAACATGCCAGTCTGTTTTGGAGACCCTGCCAATTTGGGAGTGGGATGTTCCTTGTGATGTGATCCATGCCTGAATAATAGATAACTTCTAGGTAGCTAACTTAGCTAGTTCTGGATCTTACTTCTGCTACATACTTGTACCATCCTGGTTGGTAGTGGCTTGGCTTGCTGTGAGGCAAGGGGGTCAGTGTTCTTCAGTCTCTTAGTCAGTTGTTACCATTTCTCTTTCTAGTGTAGGATCACATGGACAGAAAATCCATTATACTTTTGGCACTGTCGGAAGGTAGCTGCAGAAATTTTTGCAGTTGACAGAATAGCCTTAAATAATAGAAGTGTTCTATTCATTTTTTAATGAGCAGCCTTGTTGATGCCAAGTTACAAGGCAATGTATAGTTCCATGTGTGGTATTTTGTAGCAGTCTGTACTGCTATATTATCTGTTCAGAATCCTTTTGCAAATATGCAGATTCCCAGTAGTCCTTTCCCACTGTAGTTATTAATGCAGCCACTGCTTATCACTGGTGCCATTACCCAGAATTACCAACAGTTGATAAACACAATGTTCTTCTAAGCTGAACTTTAACATTGTGTTTTTTAATTAATAAAAATAGATCTATAAGTGGTGTGAAATATGTAAGGGAGTGACAGATCTGTTAATAATATCCAATACATTAATATATATGTTTTTAACATGAATGGAAATGTTCCTAGCCACTTACCATAGAAAAATGTTACTCTCCAGCTTTAGGTTATTACTCTCAGAGGACCTACTTGGAAATGAAGATCCTCTCTACCAAATGTATAAGCCACAACAGGAAAATACAGCTATGTTGTAATGGAGCTGATGTGATGCTCATTGGTGTTTCATATCAGAAGGCCTCCTTCTAGAGACCTAAGGCATGGAAACTAACAAGTTTTACAGCTAAATATTTACAATACACAAACCACAGTTGTCTGATTTTGAGATTGTGGGTTTTGGTTTTTTTTTTGTTTTGTGTTTTTTAAGTGTACATCTCAGCAATTTACTGATTTATATTTTTATATTAACTAAATTCTTTACTTGGATTCTGTCCACTTGCTTGGGGTTGAATCGAAGCCTGAGGTTATTAAATGGTATGTCATCACTCTGGCTTCTCTGAAAATTCATCTGTTGTCCGTTAAAACCGGCAGTGCCTGTTAAAGTTCTGTCCTTGAAGTTTGCATTTTTTGACATGCTGCAAATCTTATGACATTTCCTACCCAAACTTTTCTTTTTCTTCAGCTCTGAATCACCATTCTTCTATCAAATATGTTGTACCTGTGTTCACAGAACCCTCTCTCATCTTCTGCTTTCTCATTTTACATACAGAGGGGTTTCATGCCTTGAAGACTGTGGCTAGGGTAATACTTTCAAGGTTTTGCAATTATTATTGTAAACTGTCAAACAGCAGTATTTTTGGCAGGCAGCAATGCAACTGTCTTTCTAAGTTTTATAACTTCATAAGCATAGGGTTAATTTATAGGAACTAGAATGGAAATAGTGGACTGTTCACTCAATTATTTGATAGAATTATAGATGGCTTAGTTGGAAGGGACCTTAGTGATCATCTACTCCAACCTCCCCACCATGAGCAGGGACATTTCACTAGACTGGGCTCCTGGAGGCCTCATCCATCTTAGCCTTGAACACACCCCCAGGGAGGAGGCATCAACAACCTCCCTGGGCAGCCTATTCCAGAGTCTCACCACCCTTGTGCTGAAGGACTTCCAAAGATCCAGTCTAAACCTACTCTCCCTCAGCTCAAGTCTGCATGTTGACAGTCCTGTCTTGTGTAAGAATATGCTGAGTCCAGCTTGGTTGTCTTTTGTTTCTTGTGATGGTGTTTTGTTCTGTGGTTTGGTTGGTTGGTTGTGTTTTGTGTGGGTTTTGTTTGTGTGCATGGGCTGGGATTTTTTATTTGTTTTGTGGTGGGGTGGTTTAGGGAACTCTTTTATTTGTTTGATACTATTTCAGCTCCAAGTTTGAGATGCAGGAGAAAATCTTCAAAGACCTTTTAAATCATGACATATTTCCAATGCAAAATGCACAGTGTCATTTTTGCAGCCAGATTATGGATATTTGTGGAGTAGAGGGTGGGTCCACTTCTTTGAGCTGGTCTTATGAATGTGTTTTGATGCAGCAATATTTTATCCAGGGGACAGGTATTTTCAGTTTTACTGATGAAAACTGACTGACCACATGGCAAAACAGCAGGTTGGACAGTGTTGGTGAGAGAACAGTGCAGTGGGGAGAAAGGAAAAAGCCATCTCTATGTTGTCTAGTCACTGCATGTGCATGTAAGCATTACATGGTTGGCTTGTTAAGCATCTTTCACATAGAACATGCAATTTCTTGCAACCCTTTCTTTGGGTTGTTATAATGTGCTGTATTACAAATACAGCATTGCTCTAGGCCCTGTTAAAGCTCAACCAGCCTAGTGCCAATTGTGCCTTCTCTTCAAGTGGTCTTAACTGTGAGTTACAGCCTTTCAGGTAGACTTGATATATGAAAATCTGAAATGCTGTTTGTACTGCAGCTTAAAAATATGCATATCATAAAGCTATTTGGAAGTAAGGAGCTGAACCTGCACATTGGGTTTCAGCCATCCCATCCAGCCAAAGACAGAATAAATGAATTTAGCCTTAAATTTCATAGAAGTAAATTCAGTGGCGAGCACAATGACGCTCTGTGGGGATTGTTTTCAGTGCTCCTTTATGAAGTTATGTAATGGCAAGAGCTCCAACTTCAGAGATTGTGGAAATGGTCTATTTAGAGACTCTGTTAGAATGCCTGTCAGTAACAAGTGCATGGGTTTTTTCCAAGTGCAGAGATTTTTACCTAGATACTGCCGCAGCTTGTGATTCCTATTTAAATAATTTGGAGGTTTTAAGCTCAACACCCTGCTTTTTAAAAATGTTTTAAAATCTTGTTTCATTCCCCAAAGATTTGTTTTCTGCTGTTGCGATTAGATGATGACAGCTAGCTGGCTTTTAAAATTGATCAGGAAGTATTCTGGCAGTCATTCAGTGTTGTAATAGCACTTTAATGGATATGAGCTATTCACCCAGATCAGACTCAATGTCAAAACAGGCGAAAATACAGCTGTCACTCTGGACAAGAAGTTACACATATGCAAGCACCTGCTAATAATACTGGAAAGGAAGCCTTACAGTAATGCTTTAAAGGTGCAGGTATGTGTATGCATGCATACTGCTTCTACATGTGGAGATGTCATGCACCAAACATGCTAGAGACAATTATTTTCTGGCTGTGGGTGTGCATAGGGAAAGAAGTGAAATGTATCATAACTTCCTTAGGAAAAAGCTCTTTACCATGAGGGTGGGAACGCTGGAACAGGTTGCCCTGGGAAGTAGTTGAGGCCCGGTCCCTGGAGATATTCAAGGTGAGACTCAACAGGGCTCTGGGCAGCCTGATGTAACTGAAGATGCCTTTGCCTATTGCAGAGGGGGTTGGACCTTTGGAGGTCGATTCCAACCCAAACTGTTCTATGATTCGACAATTCCTCACAGGTCCTGAGAGTGTAAGTTCCTTATGTGCTGGGGGGTCCCCAGGTTTCTGAAGTAAGAATCTCTGAATGATACCATAGAATCAGTCAGGGTTGGAAGGGACCACAAGGATCATCTAGTTCCAACCCCCCTGCCAAGGGCAGGGACACCCCACACTACATCAGGCTGGCTAAAGCCTCAACCAGCCTGGCCTTAAACACCTCCAGGGATGGGGCCTCAACCACCTCCCTGGACAACCCATTCCAGGCTCTCACCACTCTCATGGTGAAGAACTTCTTCCTCACGTCCAGTCTGAATCTCCCCACTTCCAGCTTTGTTCTGTTCCCCCTAGTGCTGTCACTGCCTGATACCCTAAGAAGTCCCTCCCCAGATATGATACTAAGACCCTTGTTTAGGATTTATTTTTATCAAATTGATGGCTTTGTGGGTCCTCATTTAATGCTGTGCTGTTGGCTTCAGTGAAACTTCGAATGTGCATCTAGAGGAAGAAAATGGCTGTAGAAATACAGGGGCTTTTTAGAAGGCTATTTTCTGTCCAGAAATTTTAATACTGGTATCTTAGTGCTCATATATTTGTTAGAATCTCAGTTTTTGTTAGTGTACTTTGCTCTCCTTTGTGTGTGTCCTAGGAATTAAGCTGGTAGAATAAATGGTTTATTTCAAGACTCTTCAATGTCAGAGAGGTAATCGAATAATCTTCATGTGGACAAAAGCATTTGTGGTTTCCTATCACGAAAAGCTGATATAGTTGCACATAGAGCTGATGTTTGCTATAAACATCAACTCTGGTTCCTAAGGATGGTGTGTTTTCTTTCCTATTTGGAAATCTAGGATGGAGAGAAGTAAATGTAGAGCACAGAAATGCTTTGCTGTTTGGCTAAGTAATGCTCAGAAAGTCAAGAAGCAGTGAAATTGGGGAATGTCTTTTTAAACTACAGTAGCACATCTTTGGTCTAATGTAGACTGTTGCTAAAGTTGATTGGATAGTTGTGATGGTGATGTCCTTGCTTGAGGTGTTTTGTTGTTGTTTTTTTTTCCTTCTTATTCTTGAGGTTGTTTTGTTGTGTTTTGATTTTTTTTTTTTTTTCTATTCTTGCTTGTATTATTGAGTCTGGAGGCTGATTTTGTCCCTTTAAGGGCTATTGTGTGGGGGTTGTTGGGGGGTTTTTTTTGGTTGTTTTTTGTTTGGTTGGGTTTTTTTCCCCATAGAATTTTAGCTTGATGTGTTTTCCAATGTTAAAATTAGGTGAGAATTGGGATATGCAAATTAGCAAGAAATGCAGGATGTACTCTTGAGTCTTAATAAATATGTACTCATAACTTCCTAAACTACAGGGACAAATTTAGATGTTAAAGGAGAGAAGGCCATAACATACTAAGTCACTTATATTGTGCTGGTTTATAAATGTAAAGATTCTGTAATGAAGTTGGAGAGTTAAAAATAATTTCATATATTTATATATATACACACACACACATACTCCTGAGCTTCCCCTCCTTCAGAAACACACTAAACCTACACACATCAAACTTCATTTGGCAAGTGTGGAAAGGAAAAAAATGGGCCAAAATCTTGTGGATTAGCTGTCCTGTTGTGTGGCTCAGAGCAATGGGAAGGAGTCTGAGCAGAACAGTGAAGCAGTCCATACTAAGAGGAGAAGTTGTGTGCCTGGGCTGAGACATCCAAGACAGGGCTGTCTTGGGGACAGTAAAGTAGAGGAAAGTTCTTCACCTTAGATCATGGAAGCACTGAGTGGAGGAGGAGCAGACTAGCTCAGTGCAATTCTTGTTGTCTAAAGCACTTCTGGGGTTTTAATGTCCTTTCTGATCTACAGTGAAAATAAGATTAAACTTTAGATACTCCTGATGTGCATGTTATATGTAACACTGTGTGCTTAATAGACTTATTTTGGTTCTTCTTCAGACTTGTAGGTCTGTATGAGGCTTGAAATGAAACCCATATAAATGGAATAAGGTCATGTCCTGGATGAGCAAATTTGTGTCATGCATTCCTTGTTATCTTTCTGAAAATTAGACATCTGTTGCATTCTTTTTGTAACCTTCTCTTGGAAAAGGGAGTTATTTGCAAGATCATGTGTTTGTCCTGGATGGCTGGATTTTCAGAAAGTGCTGAGGTTTGAACTATTGACAAAATACACTTTGGGAATTGTGTTGTTTTGGCTATTTAAATGGAAATATCTTCTCTTTAGCCAATTTTTTAAAGAGAAAATGAACAGTATTTGTTCACAGAGCCTGTGGCATTACTCTACTTATTGTTTCATTTTATTTTGAAGTCAAACTGACTCAGGAGAAGGATTCCCTCTAAAACACTAACTGGAAAAATATGTCTTCCTATCCACAAATTGATTGATTTTTTTTTTTTTTTTGTTCCCTCTCTTCAAACCTGAAAATTTACTTCTTTGAACAGTAATGTGTGATGATCATCTGCCTAATGCTCCTTTTCTTTTCTGCTCTCTTGCTATTCCATGAAAGAGTTTCAGTGCCTGTAACCTCTCATCACATTGATAAGAAAATGCACACCTCTGTGCTCCTTTGACTTGCAGGCTTTCAGAACTGGTTCCCACAATGGTAAGCACGCATGGCTGTGGAATCAGGATCATGGCAGACTTGCAGCACAGGCATCTAATGACTTGCTCTGCCTGGTATAAATTGCTCAAACAGCATCCTTCCAGGTTTTCCTCTCAAGGGAGCAAATGCTTTAAAGAGTGACCTTCCTCTGCCCCTGCACGTCAGCCTGGAAAGTTTCTATTTGCTATTGAATTCTTGACAAGTAATAGGCAGTACTTAAACCTACTTAGGACATAAAATGTGAAAGATATGCTTTTTTTTTTTTTCTTTAAGCCAACATTATTTTCTTTAATAATCACCTAAAAAGTATTTGCTTGTATGTCAGATTTTTCTTTGTCTTCCCCCCACCCCCCTCTTGGTACCAAGGCATCCAAAAAAAGGCATTTTGTTTTTAAATGCCTCTCTTGAAACTGGAAGACCTAAAGTATCTTTTCAAACCCATTGTTCTCAAATTTCTCATCCTTGAATTACACATTACTAAAGGGTTTATTCCCTCAAGTTTGGAAGGACTAATAGTACCCTCTATCTCTATGCTGAAAATATTAATTATTGTACAGTTCTTTTTCTGAAACCTCAAATCCACGAGTGCTTTAACAGAAAACTGCATCATAATGGTGCAGTTACTGTCTGCTTGCTTAGTCTTTGTGATCAGTTTTTCTGATAGCACTTCTGAACTGGGTCTTGCTATTTGCACTCAGTGGAAATCCCAGAAGTTGTTTTTGTTTTTTTTGTGTGTTTTTGTTCTTGTTGTTTTTGTCTTTTTTTTCTTTTTTTCCTTTTTCATAATCGTTTTTCTTAGCAATAATTTCTAATTTTGCACTAAGATTCGGGGCACAAAATGGTATTAGAAACCAGAAAGAATCTGTGTTGGTTGTCCTCCTTTTTTTAAATTGAGAAAAATAATATGCAATTATGGCTAATTACATATAATCCTTAGTAATCCTCTGCAGAAAGCACAAACTGTCAGGCCACAGTTCTTTGCAGGACTTGAGTTGCTTCCATGTGAATCTGAGGGGAGGCTTTTGATGGGTGTTTTTTTGCATGAGTTGGGTTTATTTTTTTTTTTTGGTGCCTATGTTTTTAATATGTTCAGTTCAGAGCTGACTTTTCAGCAGTCTTGGTAGGTTTTAATGCAGAATGCCTATTAGGAAAGTAGCAGGAAAAAAAAGCTGAAAATGGGAATTTGAAAAACAATCCAAACTGATTTTCGCCCTTATAGTAGCATTTGTTAGGTTTAAAAGCTTTGGAGATTTTTCTCACTTGGGCAAATGGTTCATATGAAAGAAACAGCTGTGGGCACTCCCTAAATGTATTTGTTGTTTATACTTCTAGGGGGTATATACTTGTTCCTTGGCCTCTTCTCTCAGGCTACCAGTGATGGGACAAGAGGACACAGTCTCAAGCTGCACGAGGGGAGGTTTAGGCTGGATGTTAGGAAGAAATTCTTCACAGAAGGAGATTGGCTGTTGGAATGGGCTGCCCAGGGAGGTGGTGGAGTCACCGTCCCTGGAAGTGTTTTAAAAAAAAGACTGGATGTGGCATTTAGTGCCATAGTTTAGTAGATTGGATGGTGTTAGGTAATGGGTTGGACTTGATGGTCTCAGAGGTCTTTTCCAACCTAGTTAATTCTGTGATTCTATATTAATTGTAGCAAAGGGAGAATTGTTTCATTCTCAAATGAACTGTGTGACTGCTGTGGTTTTTGTACAACTGAGATCTGTTGAGTTTTGGTATCCTTGCTTAAAAACAAACAAACCTAAAAGAAACCAATTGCACAAAACCCAAGCAAATCACAAGTTGTGTGGGTTAAGTCATGGTGTCATAAAGGTATGTTTCTAGCAAGTGTACTTCTCCAGGGATTAAGTCAGCTGTGCAGAATCTCACTGTGTTTTAGGTCAACCTACAAAAATGCCTAGAAAGGAACTGAAAGTTTCTATTCACACCATTTACTCCAAGTATCGTAGTTTGGATGAGATTGGTGCTGAAGTGGCTGACTCTTTTGGTCAAAGCATCTTGCAAGTAGAAGATGCAATTTAATGTTTTGCACTTCATTGAGTTTCATTTTTTTCAGGTGGTTGTTTCTGTATAGAGAGTAAACAGCAGTGCGGTTTGCTTGGAACACACCCACCTGCCAGGCTTGCTTTGCTTAAAAGCATGTGTATTGTGTCCACAAAGGACTGAGTTTTTCTTGGTGTTTGGGTTTTGTGTATTTGGTTTTGCTTGGATTTTTTTTATTTTTTCCCCCCTTTAATTTTTAAATTTGTTTTGTTATCCAGAGAGAGGTTAGTATTAATTAACACACAAGCAGTATGACCATTTATCATTTTCATTGCAAGGGTCTAAGGCTGATCCTTTTACACTTAGTAAATATTAAAAAAATTAAAATAAAAGGAGAGTTTAGGCTCTTGAAGTTTAATTTCTTTTTACCACCATTATTCCCTGAGGCCTATATTTTATGCATGTACCTTTCCAGAGCATGCTTTACTGCTAATTGAACTTAACCCCAGCCCCTTTGCCTATCTTTTTCTCTTTCCCATTCCCATCTCTCACACTTTTCTTGAAGAGGAAAACTATACTTGGAGTTCAAATTTCTTTAAATCTTTAATGAAGATTTTGACAGCATAGATCACATCACTTGATGGGGTGATTGAGGATTTTGAGGAATTGATAGAACTTTCTGCCAGCATAGAGAAATCCAGTATCTAGAAATTCTGGGGAATGCAACAACCCACAGTAACCATTCCAGTTTATGGTAGGGTTGGTGCTCCTGCCACACATTTCCCCAGCCATAGAATGTGTGGTAGCAGCCAGTACTGCTGTTGCTGTTGTGTTCTGAGGAATCCCCACTGGGGTACCACCTCACCCAAGATGTTCTTTGCAGCAGTGGATGGTGTGAACTGTTCTGTGCTCAAGCCTTGGGCTCAGATTGGGTTCTGATGAAGCCAAGTCCTGCAGCTGTATCCTTTCCCTGTATGCCAGCTCATGTGTCCCAGATAAGTGTAGCTGCTGTGCTGGTGTTTGCATGGTGTGGGGACCCAAAGTTGGGAGCATTGGCCCCTGGCCACTGAGGTCACTGCTCTTCCAATTAGACTTGGAGTTGAAATTAAACCTAGTGTATGATAGGCTCTTACCATGGGTTATGTTGAATTACTGTATTTTGGGCTTCACTATTTGGGCTTTACACTCTGTTCCATAGGGTTGTCCTGCAGGCTCTGTTTTCAAAACTGCATGTTCAAGTAGCTTAGTCTGCTGTTGTCTATAATGATTTATTCTCTTGCTAAGGTCCTTGTCTGTTAATAAAATAGCAAGCCTCTGTCCAACCATAACTGGAAAAATGGCTTTATGTTGGCTGCCAGTGCTATCTGGGAATGCAGTAATGAATGAGGGATAAAAATGTCTTGATGCTCACATTGCTCTTTCTTAATGGGAAGAGGTAGCTCTGGATGCTAGCACAGTGAGGCTAGAGAAGAAATGTCTGTCCCCTTAACCTCTGTGCATGAAGCCAGACTCTGCAGCTGCTCTCCAGATCATGATATTTACAAAACAATCCAAAGCACCACCATGCTTTTGGATGTTCCTGAGAGGAGCCATTGCAGACAGTTTAACTATACTCCACGTACCAGAGGAGATAAGAATCCTGCGATGCACGGTGTCAGCCGGAGTCTGTTGATAAATGGCATTAGTGGGTTTTGACTTTGTCCATAGCCAGCAGGTGCTAATACACTGAAGCCTCACTCAATGCTCTGTAAGATTTCTATACATTTACAGCACAGCATTATAGATGTTGAAGGCTTCTTGAGAAATGGTAACTATGATGGAATTCTCCAGTGCAAGTTAATGACATTTCCTTTTGGATCATTCTGTGTGGATCTCTGCCATCACTTCCGTTTGTTAACTGCAGCTACTGTTAGAAACTTTTTTTTTTTTCTTGGTGCACAGCAGTCTCAGCTGTTTTGTGGCAGGCCAGTAGTACACACACACTGCACAGCCACCTTTTGCCCTCCTCTGTCTTAGTGAGGGGCCCGTCTGCCTAGCTCCAGCATGTAGCAGAGAGGAGCATCTGGCCCTTTGTGACTGGAAACTTGCTGGGTAACTGATTCCTTATGCAGAATTAAGGATGCTGAAATAGACCCTGATGACAGCAAAGCTTTCATGAGAGGGTTCAAAAAGTTGACATTGATGCCTTAGAACACTTGAAAAGAAATAATGACGTGGAAGTGAACTAATATAAATAATTTAATAGGAAATCTCTGTGCAGTCTCAAATACAGTCATCTTTTGTTCTGAAATGTGTCAGTGTCTGGCTATTTTGCCAGTGTTATGGAGCCAGTATAAAGATCTAGAAAAGTTGTAAAATAATGTCACCAGCAGAATAGCAGAGTCAGAACATTTCAAAAGAACAGCAGTTTTTCAGAGAGCAAATTATGCAAAGTACCATCAGGGAGGGAAGAAGCACTTTATCTTTACAGATCTTGCCATTTTACCATTAGCCTGGATGTCATCTTTACAGTTTGGGAGTTAAAACTTTCACAGCATACTGGGCAAAAGTACTGGAAATTGTTTCTTGGTGTTGTGGAAAAAAAAAATTGTACAAGGTTAGTCTCTTATTCAAGTAACTTGAGAAATATCCTTCTGGTTTCTTTAATGCTTTACTTGTCAGAACAGCTAATTTTTTATTTTATTGCTTTTTTTGTTTAATTAAAAGAAAGGGGGGAGAGGGGCAGAAGCTGGCTACTGCCACTATGAATAATCATCCAGGATGTTCTACAAAACAGGGATAATCACTAATATCCTTTGCTGGAGTAATCAGGGTTATTTGGAGGACCAGTTGAAAATAAAGTGAAACACAATACTGTGCGCTCCACTGTTTTGTATCTTTACTGATGCATTTAAAATATTTTGTCAGAAGTTGCATTTTCTTTGCACTGAGCATGCCTATGGGCATAGCTGTGAGGTTTGTGTGAACAGATTTTCAGTCCTTGAAGTTTTGAAGACTTTTGGCTTAATGTTTATGTAGCTTGATGATGTTTTAGTAAAACATGAGAATTTTTTTTAGTAAAATAGGAGAATACCATTGTCTTCAGCAACATGAATATTGGAACAAAGTTACAGCTTGATTGGTAGACTTAATTTGTAACAGTTTTCTGGGTTTGAGGTAACATTTTTATATACTCATCTGGAAGGTGATCCACCTAGTCTTATACAGGGTTTGGTTTTGTTGTTTTTGTGTTTTGTTTTTTTTGGTGGTGGATTGGTGTTTTTTTTGGTGTAGCAATTTTTTTTCCCCCCTCTGAGTCGTCTTCTGCTATCAGGTTGCAATCTAATTTCCATTGTATTCACTCTGCTATAGAAATACTTAATGTCAGGAAGGAGATATTTACTGGAATACACGAGTCCAGAATTCATCATGATTCAGTGTGAAATCCTCTCGCCCTTTGCTCCCCACCCCCTCTTGAATTGGAATGAAATGTGCCTTAAACTGAAGTGAAATACATCACATGCAGCAACAGTGGGCCCTTGCTTCGCCTCTATTCCTGGTGTGAAATCGATACACTATCTTTCCTCCTGACCTGTTCTGTGACCTCCATTGCAGCTTTCATGCTGAACAGCAATTGCTTTGAACAGTCTGGGTCTGCCACGGCTCACAAATGATTCTCAGCTTCTGTCTAAAACTGGTGCTGATAACAAAGGCTTGATTTTAAATAATGCAGTTGTAGTCATCTTGTAATTATGACTTACATGAAAGTGCATGGTCTTCCATTAATAAGCATTTTCCGTAGCATGTACAGGATGTAAGCAGCCAGAATAATTCCTCATTGAGGATGCAGGAGTTCTGTTCCTAAATGTATCTGATAAACTTTCTGTTACGGAAGAGGAGAGAAGTAGCAAATACTTCAGAAGCCTATTCATGGTATTTTCAAGTGCAAACACATTTTTCTTTGACTTTATCACTGGCTAATATAGTACTTTTTTTTTTCTTTTTTTTTCTTTTTTTTTGCTGACCTTTGAATTTCCAGAGAAAATCATATTGGGTGATGCATGCATTCAGAGGAAGAAGATTGTTACTTGACCTAAGATGTTTTAAAGCTGTTGCAAAACTAAGCAAAACCCAATCTCTTGCTTAAAAAGAAAAATTCAAAAAACAGAGAGGAAAATACATTCTGCATTTCTGATTGCCACTAATAGTGATTCAGGAAATATTTTGAGCATTTATTTATTTATTTATTTTTGAGTGTGATTTACCCGAGGATTACTGAAAGACAAATTGAAGTAGTAATGGGTATTTATGCTTGCATTAAGAAGTCTGTTGTGCCGTGAGCTAGATTACTTTAATGGTCTTTACTGGCTTTTGAAATCAAGAAGCTGCATGAACTGCTGGATAAGCATTCATTTTTCCAGAATTTTGTGGTAGGAAATAGGATGTCCTCAGACTTCCCTTGTGCAATGGAGCATTCCTTTGCCATTTTCCTCCACAAAACAAAAGTGTGACTGTAGCAATTTTGGCATCATGACTGAAGCAAAAACAAGCTTTCAACGTAGCATAGTTTATTAGGCAATGCTGAACTCTAATGATGAAGGCACTGTCTGGATTTCACTTGTGTTATCATCATCTTTGCAACAAAATTAGTAAGAGAGAATATTGCTTTCTACATGTACAGGTTAACAATATTTAACTATATGAATATTTTATTCCTTCTTCATGTATTTATTCTGGCTGTTACTAGCTTACATTTCTTACTTCCCCAGCATGTGGGAAGAGAGAGAGGTACAGCAGTGGTGTGTGTATAATACAAAGAACCATAACAGTGGTTGTGAATCACTGGTGTCAGACTAAGTTACTGGAATAATATCTGTTTAAGTGATATGTTTGGACCATTTTCTATTGATCTTTGTAGTGTTAGTTTTACTGTCACTTTTTTTTGAGAGCTTAAGGTGTGTAAAGCGTAGCTGTGATTCCAAAATGTATATATTTATACTTTTAATATAGTGACTCTAAGACATAGTTATTAATGCAATGCCATTGTCTAGTAAACCCAAGCAGAAAACAACCAGCCAACTAAAACAATTAAAATCAAACTGTTTTAGGAGTTCTAGAGTTCCTCCAAACAAGCCTAAATGGGCAGATAATTTGGAATCAAAAATAAAAAAAAAAACCAGGTGGTGCTGCTTGGAAGCTTTTTTCTTCTCCCCCCTTTGCAAGTTGAAATGCTTCTTAGAGAAAAAAGTTCTACACTGCTATTCTGAGTCTTCCAGTACTACCAGCTGTGTTCTCTCCATTGGTACATCTTGATTGCCTTATGTTTTCACTCGCTGTTCCTGAAAAGGTGTATATACTAAAAAACAAAACAAAAAAAAAAAAACCCCACACAGTTGTCTTTCAGAGTAAGTCCAAGTCAGCAACAGGCAAAAAGCACCAGTTCCAGATATTTTATTAAATTCCTTTAGCCAGAGGTTTATTTTTGGTTTTATTGCAAATATGAACAAGTAAAATGGTGTATGTTGCCCTCCAATGAATTGCTGTGCAACAAGACTTGATGCTAATTCTACCATTCCCAAAATCAGATAACAAGCAGTTTATCTTCTAAATAATACTCCTGAGTACTAAACCTGAAATGTTTTGGCTTCAGCCCAAGTAAAACTTCAGGAAGCTTAGTCACAGGAGCATATTCCCTACCTCTGTAAATTTAATTGTTATTATGAATAGAATACACATGTCAAGATATTATGTATGAATTTTACATGCTTACTTTTTGTTCCTGAAACAGAAATATCAAAATGAAAGCATGAAGTTTGACTTCTGGAGACAATCTTTATTTTTTTTTCCCCCTTATTTAACAGTGAAGCCTGCTAAAGTGGGCAAATACTATCCCTTCATCTGAGGGGTATGAAAAGCTTTAGTACTGACATGCATTAGGAAAAATATTTGCCCCTGTGTTCTGCAGAGCTCTGTGTAAGACCTCCCTGCATCATGCTGTCCTAGGAGATCATGTCAGTGGAAATGTATGAACAGTAACCACATGAATCCACCAGCCAAAAAATGTAGATACTGGGGCAACAGCCTGTGGGGGCAGGTTTTACAGCATCAGTAGCCAGGTGTATCTATTCCCCTCGCTCTGATATCAGGAAATGAAACCTACAGACCTCTTAAATTATGGACTGAAGATTGCATTTACCCTACAAGTCTCCTTCTGCTACTGATTCTGTGCTTTGCCAAAATGTCAAAATGAGGGTCTGAGCATTAAGAATTTTTTTAAAATAAAAAAATTTTCTCTTATCTCAGGAAGAATAAGAATAAAACTAACTTAAAACCATTTTGGTCTACCTTACAATTGCTTAGAACTGAGATACGTAGAAGACACATGGATGACTCCAACTCCTGAGAACAGTGCCTTACCTAATCTGTTTGAAATTTGTTATCAGATATTCTTTGGAATCAAGAGAAAAATTATATAATATTTCTGAATGTCAAAAGAGGTTTCTTGTTGTGTTGTTTTTTTTTTTTTTTGAGGAATATTTATGAGCCTTTTAAAGGGAGTAAGATACAGAGGAAACTTCTGCTTAGTTTTATAGAGATTAGAAGAAACTGTGAGGGACTTCTGAGGCACCTCACTGAGCTAACAGGCAGCATAATGGCAAATGATTCATTGCTGACAGATGAAACGTAGTGCACATTGGAAAAAAACAATTTGAACTACTCATGCACATTCCTGGCTTCTAAATTAACTATAACCTAGAGGAAATACGCTGGATGTCACTGTGGGCAGCTCAGTAAAAATCTTTGCTTTAATGTGTACCACTAAACATAAAAGCAAACAAAATGCTAAGCTGTATTGAGGGATGGGGTAGGAAATAGTGTTGAAAGTGCATGTAATGATACTATAGTGTGAGCATTGCAACAAATATATTGTGGGATATAGATTGATTGTGTGACATCACTTGAATAATGTGTTCAGTTCTGATCACACTGAGAAAATATAGCAATAATAGAGCCAGTCTGGAGCAACAAAAATAATTTGTGTTTAACATGAAGAGGCTGAAGAGATTGGGTAAGTATCAAGAAGTAAGAGGAGAAATGAATGACATACAAAATACTAACAGATATATACACTGAATGCTCCTATTTGCTGTTCTTATAGTGGGAGATGCAAGCAGATATCAAATTAAAAGTTGATAATTTAAGAATACAAAAAATGTGATGAACCTCCTTTCCTACACTGTATGATTAGTCATTGAATTTCATTGCCCTCTACATCCTTGGTATCAACAATTAGAAAAATTCAATAGAAGTCAAGTCCTTTCTGAAGTAGTGAAGACATTGACTATTTAGGCGGGGGATGGACCAAGCATGGGGAATTCAAGACCTCCCTTTGCTTCTGTCTGATACTGACCTGTGCTGTGACCTTGGGGTTCACCTTACAGTCTTTCTCATCTGCAGTTGTTTTTAATTGTGAAGTACTCAGGGCAAGACTTACAATGCTATTCATCTGCTTAACTTGTAAGCAGATACTAATCAATATGAAGTAAGAATTAACTTACAAGGTATTTTGTGTATCTTGTCTCTTAGAGGTGCCTGATGATCTCTGTGTAAACACTTTTTTTATATATATATTTCAAAGAGCTCTTCTTGAATAGTGCTAGAACTCTGGATGTTAGGGTACATATGAGCCAATTTCTATCTGCATGGACTTCTGTAATAAACTTAAACTCAGGGCAGGTGTTTCTTCAAAGCTGTTCATACTTTATGTGCCTTATGAAACGCAGCAAAGCATCAAACCCAAGCAGCATAATCAATATGGATAATTGCTGCAGTCTGCTCCTGTATAATATCGAAGCAGTAGGAAAAAAAGCCAAAGCCCACAAACAAAACACAGGTTAGTTGATATAATAGTCCAGTGCCTTGGAAGTGGTTTTAAGTCCTATTAGCTATGTTTTGCTAGAAGGAATTTCACCAGCAGAGGCCAGCCCTGGATTTTAGGAGGGGACTCATGTGCAAGTCAACCAGGGCCCTATTATTTTGCTATTCAGTTTCTTATTGCACACTGCAGTAAGGATTTATGGTATGCATATTAGACTCTGGTTTAGGCAGTGAGTAAACACACACATGGACCATAAGTGTCACTTCTAGAAACAAAGGTCCGTCTTGGTGGTATTTTATCATACATTTCAGTGGTGCCTCTGAGCTGTTGTCTCTTTTCTGCCTGTAATGCTGTTTCTCAGATCTCCACCTGATTCTGTTTTCGAGGACTTTGTAACATTCCCACATCCTGCTTGGACTTCTTCACTTAAAGGGTTACCAAACATTGGAATAGGCTCCCCAGGGTGGTGGTTGATTCACCTTTCCTGGAGATATTTCAAAGGTATACGGATGTGATGTTGAAGGATTTGGTTTAGCACCAGACTTGGCAGAGTTAGATAATGGTTGGACTCAATGATCTTCAAGGATTTTTCCAGCTCTAAACTACTCTGTGATTCTATCAATTCTGTTTTTCCACCACACTGGTGTGCAGACTAGGGACAGAAATGAATGGCAGGTTCTAGTGATGGTCTGACTGCTTCAGTACCTTCATTTCTTCAAGGGATGCCAGATACTCAGTGGCAGTCAGAAGGCCCATGCAGATTATCCTCCCTTTGTCTCTCAGCATTGGTCAAATCAGCAGAAGAATTGTCTCTGCTCCTCTTTGATTTCTTAGCGTTCAAGCTTCTGTCACATGGTAGGAAGGAATCTTGTACCAGATCCTATGTTTTATCTTTATGATACTTATTTTTGAAACAGAAAGTATGACTGTAACTACTTCATTGAATTTACTCATGTGTAGCTTAAAACATTCTCTGCAGCCTACTGAGTCTCCCCAAAATGCTCACGAACCCAGCAGAAATTTCAAATTGCCCTCTTGAATAAGAAAGGTCAGCTAAGACTTGTCTATGAAGTCTGCAGTTACAACACTTCATCGTTTTCCCTCTTGTCCATGTTGTGTGCAGTAAGGTTTTATTCCTACCAGGACTCAGGAAGCTTGAGACACAGCTTTGTCACAGTCCCTCCAGCATTACATAAAATGCTGAGTGTTATTTGCTCCTTAACTGCTCTTCTGGCCCATCTCAATACAAAGCGTGCCAAAGGCTACTCTCTGTCACTTTCACCTGAGAGAAAATTCAAAATAGATTAATAACTCCCCCAAATTATCTCTATGCTCTTTTAAGAGAAAGAAGCTCATCTATGACTTGCTTTACTGAAGTTGCTGACAGCAATACATTGAGCTGGGGACAGGGGGAAAAGGCAACTAACATAATTTTAAAAAACCAGCTTGGATGGCTGATTTGCCTTTCTTCTGAGGAAGAGGGCAATCCTGATTTTAAAGAGGAGTAATGCTGCTACCCAAATGACATGGACAAATAGTTTATACTTGGTTAGTTGTTTAATATCATGGTGGTATGCAATGTATATTTAAAAGGAACAAGAGGAGCAGTTTGGTTCCTACCAGCTTCTAAGTACAGATGCTGGCAAATCTCGGAACTTTGAATCACAACAAGAAACCAGGCCTCTTTATTGGGCTGCTACTTTGGAACTTGCATCTGTGGTAAAGAGG